>NW_026533195.1:1060000-1070000 GCF_028296485.1 Oppia nitens | reverse complement strand
ATTATGTTTAATTATTTTAATATATAATAAATTCATACATTATAAAATTATTATTAATATTATTATCACTTAAAATCGCATTGTTATTTAAATTATTAATTTATTAATATATATATATTTTTAATGCATTATTAATACAATAATTTATAGCATTTTTTTGTTGTTTAATAATCACAATAATTATACCCAAAAAAAACATTTTTAAATTGTTTTTATTGTTCAATAAATAATATAAGTTTTAAGTGTTTATAAATTGCAGTTATTATTATTATTATTATAGTTATTATTATATTTTTTTAGTAAAACACATAATAAATTTATTAATAAATTGTTATTATTTATTAGAAATACTGTATTATCAATAAAAAAATAAAAAAATAGATAAATAATGTAAATTAATAATATTATATATATATATATATATTATTGATGTTAAAAAAACAACAACAAAAATTAATAGGTTTTTTTTTACATAAAGATAAATTTTAATGTATTAAAAAATTGTAATTTATTTTTTTTATAAAAATATGTTGTTATTATTTTTTAGTAGAAAACTTTTAGTTAGAAAAAAATTAAACAAAAACAATAAAAACTTAATACAATTATTAACAAACAATTTAATTTATTATCTATAATATTATTTATTATTAGGAAAAAAAGTTATTAAATGTATATTTTTGTTGTAATTTTGTAATTTTTAGATTTTAGTTGATGATTAATGGTGCAATATATTTTAAGCAAAATTTTATTTAAAAAAAAAACAAATTTAGTAAGATAAAAAATTTTAATATTAAATAAAATTTAGCACAGTTATCATTTTTTTTTAGTTTTTTTTATTTTTTCTGGGAAAAACATGTTAATTTTAATTTTATTAGATATTAAATAAAAAATTTGCTTTTTCTATATATAAAAATAATAAAATTAATATATAATTTTTAGAAAATGTATTGTATTTTATACATTAGATTTTTTTATTTAATATTAAATTTTTTATTTTAAAATATATATATTATAATAAAATGGAAACAATAAATAATAATAATAATAATATTACTAAAATAATACACAATATTATATATTTATATATATATATAAAAAACAAGCTGTCATTTATTTAATGTCACATTTATAATACATTGTTTATATATATATATATATATTATATAACAAATTTTTATAGCTTAAAAATCAATGGATATTTTGTTATTGTTGTTATACAGTATATTACAGTATTGTGTTATTATTATTTATATCATATTATTATTATTATTATTACCACTACTATTACTACTACTACTAGTATTTTAATACATAAATCCATATCATATTGATGTGTCAAATATATATATCTATATAAAAAAAATAAATAATAACATGTAATACACTGTATATATTATATATATAAAATGTTAGATAAAATTTCAAACCACATTTTATAAACATAATGTTTTTTGATTATTATATAACTATAACATAACAAAAAATATATACACATTTTATACTAGTATCTAATATATATATATAAATATATAATAGATAAATCATAATATAAAACATTTATATTTTTTAATATAATTTATTTTAATATATATATTTATAAGTTTATTATTATTAAAATTTTTGTACCTATCACACATAGTTACAAAAACAACAAAAATATATATTTTTAATTTTAAAAATTATAGACATAATATTAATATATTATTATTATTACAGTATTTATTTAATAACAAAAATTTATTAATATATTTATATATTATTATCATTATTATAATTTACAAATTACAACAATTTTAAACAAATTTATATATATATATATATATATATATTTATATGTGTGTCCTATTCAATTGCACAGTTAGCTTTTTAAAAAAATATATATATATTTGTTAACCTAACCACCAAACTAATCAACAACAAAAAAATTTTGTTGCTATTATTGTATGCATCCATAAGCAACCAAAATGTTTGTCCCATATATTTATGTATAACTGTATATACAGTATATATCATATATATATATATATTTAGTTAGTATCATATGTTTTGAATACCAAAAAAAAAATTTGAAAATAATTAATAGTTATTAATACTATTATTATGATTATGATTATTATCTCACCAACTCATTATTATAGTAAATAAATACAATATATATATATATATATATTATATTTATATATGTGTGTGTGTGTTGAATATTAATAAATTGATTTATATAATGATAATAACTTTTTTTTTTATTTATTTAAACCAACAAAATAAAAATTAATTGTATTAAATTAAATACATTTATTTCACAAAAAATTGTAGTATTATTTTCAAACTGAAAATTTTTAAAATAATATTATTATTATTATTAGTTATCATTATTAAAGTTTTTATCTTTATATTTATTATTATTATTTTTTAGTTTATATTTTATAATGATATTTTTTGCTTAATAAATAATAAAATAGATATTTATCATATATATCTATTTATTTATATATATAAACTTAAATATTCCGCAATAGTATAATAAATTTAATAAAAGATATAATACTTTAAGTAGACAATAAAAAAATATATTATTACTATTTTAAGATCATAATTATTTTTAACTTTAGATTTTAAAAAATAAAATAAAATTTATAAATAAAAAAAATCCTATTAATTCTGAATAAAATAATTATATATAAAATCTTATAGATAAAAAATATATAAATTATTTTCAATTTAAATGCAATATGCTAATTTTTATTATAACTATTGCGTGTGTGTGTGTGCTAGTTTATTTAAATATATATTATAGTATTAAATTGAAAATAAAAAAATTTATTCACGTAACATTTACTATTGTTGATTATAATAAAAGTAAAATTGTAAAAATTAGCAGTTAACAAACAAATAAAAAAAATAAAATAAATGATGATTCTATGTAAAAAAATAAAATTAAATAAAAAATCAAAATTTAACTGAAAATACTACTACTAATAATAATAATAATAACAATTTACATAAAATTTGTGTCAAAATTAATTATAAAATTTTATTTTTTTTTTATGAAAAATAATATATTATTTTTACATATATACGATATATATATACTGTATATAATATAAACTTATTATATATATATATGTATAATTGACAGAAAAAATAAGTGATAATAGCGTTACATGTGTTGAATATTATATTATACAGAATATTCTGTATGTATAATATGTATTACTGTATGTGTGTGTATATATGTGTGTGTATGTGTGTGTTTATGTGTGTATATGTGTGTATATGTGTATATATGTGTGTATATGTGAGTATATGTGTGTATATGTGTGTATATGTGTGTATATGTGTGTATATGTGTGTATGTGTGTATATGTGTGTATGTGTGTATATGTGTGTATATGTGTGTATGTGTGTGTGTATGTGTGTGTGTGTGTGTGTGTGTGTGTGTGTATGTATGTGTGTGTATATGTGTGAATATGTGTGTATATGTGTGTATATGTGTGTATATGTGTGTATATGTATGTATATGTATGTATATGTGTGTATGTATGTGTGTATGTATGTGTGTATGTATGTGTGTATGTATGTGTGTATGTGTGTGTGAAAAACACTTGTGAATACTTACTTGAATTTTTATTATAATATTTTTTTATAAAAAAAATTACTAATTTTGAATGCAAAACAAGTTTTAACATTTTATTTATTTGTTTTTGTATTGTGTGTGTGTGTGTGTAAAAAATAATATTATTTTGCTTATTATAAAAGATTTTTTTAAAAATTTTAGACTGACATTACATAATCTTATATATAGTATATTTATATATATATTGTCACTATATTTGACAAAAAATTTGACAAATAATATATTTTTAAATAATATTTTTAATATTTATTATTTTCATAAAATAATTGTTTTCTTTTATTTTTTTATAAAAATTATTGAAATTTTTAAAAATAATACATATGTAGTATTATATATTTAATTTCTATATACACTATATAATCTTAAATACATTATATATTTATATATATAGTGTTTAATAAATTACTTAAAATGTTGATAAAAAAATATATATATTTTTTCAAAAATCGTATTTTCCAGTTATATTAAATTGTAATTTATTTTTTTTTTCTTCAACACATATAAAAAATAATACAACAATATATATATATATATATATAGAAAATATATTAACACTAACAACAAAAATGTATTGATTTTTTTTGTTGTTTTTGTGTAAAAAACTCATTTTTAGATTATTTTAGTTATACTACAGTGTATTTCGTGAGTATAGATAATATAATAATAATAATAACTACTAAACATAGTATATATCTATAAAATTGTTATAATAGTGAGAAAAATCTATTATTTTTTGATAATAAAATAAATAAATTTACAATTATTTTGTGTGGTGTGTGTGTTATTAATGTGTAGTTTTATTATTAGTTTTATTAGTATAGCTATTAACTATCCTTTTTTTTATTTATTTAACCAATTAATTTAATTATCAATATTTTTTTTATATTATAAAAAAATATTAATTTATATGAAAATTAACAAAACAAATAATAATAATTTTACAAAAATTTTTTTAGTTTATATAACTGTTAAATAATTATATAATATTTTTTGAATTCAGCTATAATTTTGATATTGTTATATATATATATATATAAACAAAAAATATAATAAATATAATAAATATATTTAATAATTTATAATAAAATAATAATTGATAGTAAACACGAAACACAAAGTTTTAATATATTATTATTATTTCTAATGTCTAAATAATATCTCAATGAAATTTAGCATGCTAAAATTATTTTTAATTATTTATTTTTTAAAATTTAAAAAAAATTTATAAAATAAATATATATAAGATTTTCTTATTTTACAAAAAAAATAATATTATTTTTACATTTTATTATTTTTGTTGTTGTTGTTGAATATAATCCTAACATGTAACATGTTCAAGGTGACATTTAGTTTTTTTTGAAAGGTCACGGGTTAAATATATATATACTATAGTATAAAAAAACTTATATATATTTTTTACATGTATTACACTTATTGCTAAAAACATTATATATATATTATTGTGCACCTGTGTGTGTGTGTGGGTTTATTTAATAAATATATAATATAGTTGTTATTTTTGTTTTTAAATAAAATTTATCTAGATAATTTATGTACTAATAATAATAATATTTTTAAAGTAGATTTTCATGTTTTTTAAAAATTTTAAGAAAATAATAATTTAATCTATGATTTTTATTTTGTTATAAATATAATTTATTAGAAATTTATATCAGTAAATAAAAAACTTTATAAAATTAAAAATTTTGTTAAAAATTATATCTTATATTATGCAATATGTATTATATTTCAAATTTATTATTATTATTATTATTATTATTATTAATTAGATAAAACTTGACACTTAACTTAAATTATTATTTCAAGTATTTTATGCACTTTAATAATTAATACTTAAAATATTCATAAAATTATATATATTTTATACAATGTCTTTAATTTATTGAAAATAAAATAAACAATATTTACAGTATATTTTGAAACTTTAATCTAGAGATTATAATTACATAATAATACTAAAAAAATATTTTATGATTAATTTGTTTATAATAACAATAGTTTAATATAAATTATATCTACTTTTTTTAAAAAAAATTAAATCGCAAATAAATTAATCAATAAATTTAAAAAAAAATTTGATTTTTAAATAAGTCAACAAACGTTTTATATATATACTGTATTTTATTTGAATATAAAATCAATATTTACTTTAATATTTTTAAATATTTAGCTCAATTAATCATTTGTAATTTTTAATAATAGTTTTAATTTTAAATTTAGGTTAAAATTATTTTTGAGTATAATTTTGATCAAAAAATTATTTTTATATATAGAGAGAGAATATTCTGTATTATTTTTAGTCTAAACTTTTGTATGTATATGTGTTATACATGTGATATATATTAGTATTATTTTATTTTTTTTGAGTACAATATTACTGACATCTAATGTTTACCATTCAAAATAAATTTAGTAATTTTATTGTAAAAATTTGTAAAAATATATATATATAATACAAATATAATAAATAATTAGTTTTAAAATTTTTTTAATAAACTATTTTTTTATTAAGACTACTGTATAATTAGTATAACTAATATTAGTTTTATAATTATATATATATATTGTTTTTAACAAAAATAAATCAATAAATAATTTTAGCTTTATTTTGGTTGTTAAAAAATTTACAATTGAATGTCAATAACAAATAATTACTAATAAATTTTTTAAAATTATTTTTTTTAAAATTAAATATTCTGTTAATTAGATATAATTATTTATTTATTTATTGTTAATATTATGTTATTTATATGTATTTTAAATTAAATAGAGAAAAAAATCAATAATATGAAACAAATTAAAAATTTTATTTGTATTATCATATTATTACTGTATACATATGTTTGTAATACAGTATAATAATAATAATAATATAAATATCTAAACAACAAAATTAAATGTTTTAAATGTATTATTATTACTGACATTCAAGTACTTTAGGATTATATACAAAATACTTATATATATCACATAATAATTGCATTTTTTTTTGGTACAAAAATGTTAGTATCACTACTAGTATTATATCATAATATATATACATATCTAACAACAAAATTAAACATATATTTAATATACAAGTACTCTATATATAGAAAATCATAAGTTATTATTATTATCATTATTAATGTATTATAAGTAATGTCCAGGAAATCGGTCATCATTTATATCTATATTATATTAATGTTTATATATTTTGTATTCATATCTATTACACACATATACATACACACACACATACAAACATATACATATACACTCACACATACACACACATAGACACATACATACACATACATACACACACATACATACACATACATACACTCAAATATACATACACACACACATACACACACACATACACACATATACATACACATACATACACACAAACATACATACACTCAAATATACATACACACAAACATACACACACATACACACACACATACATAAAAAAAATTATTAATAGTTATTATTTGCAAATATAACTGAACATCACTTAACAACAACAACAACAATAAGAAAATAATTTTTATACATTATATCAATTTATAGTAAAATTTATGTACATATATATACATAATATTGATATATTATTAGAAACTTATATACTATATAATAAATATATATATATATATTATCAATGTTATCAAACAACAACAACAAAAAACATATTTGTCACGATAGCTTATATTTATATATACAGTATATATATATATATTTATATATAAATTTTATATTATATTGTTGGTATCATTTAATGCATATTTATAAAATATATTTATAATACAGTATTTATATTGTATCTATTAATCAATCAATAAAAAAAATAAATGCTATTATATATAATAACCTATTGGTTTAGTATAGACTGTACTAACTAACTAAATATAGATTTTTTTAATATATATATATATAACAATAGATAGTTGTTATTGAATATCAATGTTGATTCCCTACTAAATAAAAAAAATAAAAAATCTATTGATAAACATTTTTTTTATAAAAATAATATATAAAGTAATAACTTAGTAGTAGTGGTGGTTTGAGTGCACTGTATCGTAACCTACCGGTGCTCATGTATTACCGGAAATGTCTATTTTATATATATATATATATATATTATACTGTATATACAGTACAGTACTTTAACAATATAAATGTGTAAACTTAATGATGATATTTTATCTAATGTATATATATATATATATATATATATATATATATACACTATTATTACATAAGTATGATAAATTGACTATAAATATATTGTAATATATATATATATATATATATATAATTTTATAAAATAAAAAAATTTACATAAACTTAATAATATATATATATATAGGTTACTAAAATTTACACAAAATTTTCAATAGTATTAAGTATTTTATTTATTATTATTATTATTAAAAATATATATTTATACATAATATTATTATATGATATTCACTGCTATTAATATATTCACATACTATTAATAATAATAATAATGTTTTTTTTTTAGTAAAAACAATACAAACTATAATAAACTATTTAATCAATATATATATATTTAAATTTTAAAAAATAAAACAATTTTCACTTTTTTTTGTATAAATGTATTACATTTATACAAAATTTAAATGTTTTTTTTGTGTGTGTAACATATACTGTATATTTGGATGTCTAGACATACGTAAAAAATAAAATCTAAAAATAGTAATTTTAACTATGTGTATTATTTTTATTTTTATTGTATTTTTTTAAAAAAAATAATTATGCATTAATAATTTTTTAATAATAAAATAATAATTAAAATTAATATAATTCAAAATTTTTATAATTAAATTTGTTTCTACACTATGAATATGTTTAACTAATATAATAATTTTTTTGAAAAATATATTTTTATTAAAATTATTATTATTATTGTATATATTAGTTAACAATTTAGTTTTGCAATTAAATTTGCAAATTAAAATTTAAAAAACAATACATATATATAGATATGTAGTAATTATTCAAATTTAATAGTAATAAATTTCAAAAATATAGTAAAAATTAAAAACAATAGATAAAATAATTTATAATTTCATATTATTTTACTTGAATTTATTAACAATAATAAATTATTTATGTTTTTTATATCTTTAAAATTATAAATGTATATTAAAGTATAAAAGTAAAATAATTGTTTTTATTTATTATCAAATTTATGTATATATTTATAATAATATTTATTGATTTTTTTTAAAAAAATAAAAATAAATAGATTAACATCATATTTCTATATACTTATTATACTTTATTAAAATACAATATAAATTATATATATGTAAACATTGGAAATAAAATAGATAATGAAATTTTATTTATTTTATAAATTTTTTTTTTGATAATTTATAACTTAAAATTTTCAATAAAAATTATTATATTTTATATATCTATTATAATGTATTATTGTATATACAGTATATATTTTCAATGTCTAACTTTTATCATATTATTTTATTTTTTTCATCAATTATTAGCAATTAATCATTAGATACTATACTTTGATCTAAATATTATGAAATAAGTTTTATATAAAAAAATAAAAAATAAAATATAATTATTTATAAAAAAACAACAACAAAAATTTATTTATCCATAATTTAATAATACTATAGTATATATATTTTTTGATAATATTGTTTATGTATATACAATGTATATACAGTATATGATAAATTGAATTGAGAGTCAAATTATAATAAATATATATATATTTTATGAAATATGATATGAAAACAAAAAAAAAATTAGATATAATATATTTCTGAAAAAATTGAATAATTTTTTTTGTTTATAAAATATTTTTCTATTTAGATATTAAACTAATTATTTTTATTTTTAAATAATTGATTTTTTTATTATATATAATATTATAGATATATTAAATTTGCATATATTTTATAATAATAATAATGCATAAAAATTAATGTATAAAATAACAACAAAAACAACAAAAAATTGCATACAATTATATATTATAGTATATAAAATAAATAAAATAATATAATATTTTTTTTAGATTTACTTAATTATCATATATTATTAACATTTATTACTATTATTTTTTATTTATTTATTAAATATTTTATTATTTTGTTAGTTATATTTATAGATTATATATACTATATATATATATATATATAAATATATATAAACATTAACCAACAAATTTAATGGGCCATTTTTGATGTCAAGTGTATCATCTATTTTATTTGATAGTATATATAAATATATATATATATATATATATTATATATAACAGTATTTAGACATAAATTTTATGGATATTTTTATACAGTT
>NW_026533195.1:1047500-1057500 GCF_028296485.1 Oppia nitens | reverse complement strand
GTATATGAATGTATGTGTATGTATGTGTGTGTATGTATGTGTGTGTATGTATGTGTGTGTATGTATGTATGTATGTATGTATGTATGTATGTATGTATGTATGTGTGTGTGTGTGTGTGTGTGTGTGTGTGTGTGTCTAAACATAAAATATTATTATATGTATTATTGTGTCGTGAATTTGTACATTTTCTACTAACGATATATAAATTAAATGAGCCTAACATATAAATAACAAAAAAATTTCTACCAAAAAAATAGTAATAATAATAATAACACTATTAGTAGTAGTAGTAGTAGTAGTAGTAGTTATAGTAGATTATATAGTTGTAAAATATTATCTACAAAACAAAATTATATATATATATATATAGAGTATAACAACTATAACAACAAAACTTTAACTGTATTTCACAATAAAAAAAACTGTAACTTAAGTGAAATAACACAATAAAGATAAAGTCAGTTACAGTACACATATATACACACACACACACACACACACACACACACACACACACACACACACACACACACACACACACACACACACACACTTAATAATGTATATCTATATACAGATAGTTATTTAATGACAGAATATTCTGTAGAAAAAAAGTTAATTTTATATAAGATTTTTTTGTTTTGGTTGTATATAAAAATAAATTTATAATAATAATAATGATAATAATATATTTATAGTTTTGTTAGATATTATTTGATTATTTTGTTATTATTGAGTGAGTGAGTCTGTGTTACAAAAATTTATATAATTTTTTTTAGATAAATATATGAAAAAAATACTTTTTATTCTCTCTCTCTCTCTCTCTCTCTCTATATATATATATATATATCTCTCTCTCTCTTTCTTTCTTTCTTTCTTTCTTTCTTTATATATAAATAATAGACAATTGTTTTGTTAAGTAGTAGTAGTAGTAGTTGTTATTTTGAAAGTTAATCAATAGCTTAGAAAAATGGCTTATTTTTGTCTATAAATTACATTTTGCTATTATATTTTACACACACACACACAATGAAAAAAAATATTATATACATAATAATACAGAATATTCTTGAAAATACTGTATATATATATATACAGTAAATATATACAGTATATATAATATATTTATACAAACAAACATGAAAAAAATAACAATTACTATATATACTTATATAGTTTTTTTTATTGATATTTAACTAACATTTTTTAAGATAAACAACAACTAAAATAACATAAAACAAATAAATTATATTTTTTTATAATAATAATAAAAATTTACATATACTCTAAATTATGTAAAATATATATATAAAACAATATATTATGTATTATTATTATTATTATTATTATTATTTTGTGTGTCTAAATATTATATACAGTATAAGTAGTTTACAACAAAAAATAATAAATTATTATTTTCTATTTCCTTGTATTTTATTTTTAATAGATATGTCTAATAGTATTATATTATCCAAAAAAAATGTTATTAATTTTATTATTATTATATACACTGTATATACTGTACAGTACTCACACACACACACACATCATAAATAATGATAACATTTATTTTATTTATTTATTTATTTTTTATCAAAAACAATAAAATATCTCAAATATATATATATAGGTATAACTGTAATATATTTTTATTTAGTTGATTATATTATATTTAAATACAATAACAATTATTTATTTTTTTACAGAAACTTTGAGATAACTAAACGATATATTACTGTATATTATTGTATTAAATAAATTTAATAATAATATTATATATATATATACTGTATATACATATAAAAACATTTTAATTATACTAATTGTTTTTTTTGTTGATATATCAATGTTAACACAATTTATAAACTTTTTGTTTATATGTATGTGTGTGTAATTAATTTATAGTATTTAATTTATTTATATTTACTATTATTATTATTATTATTATTATTATTAATATCAATGTATTAATTATTTATTTATTTTTAATTATTGTATAATAAATCAATTTTTTTGAAAAAAAGTGTGATATATAAGGTATAAGAATTTTTTCAAAAAAAATAAATATAGTAATTAATTATTATAATTATTATTATTTATTTATACTAAAATATATATATAAATAGAATGAAAGTATATTTTTATCTTTATTTATTGTTTATATTTTTTCGTTAAAATTTAAAAATAGTAATTTTTTGTAAGTAATTTTTTTTAAAAAAATATAATCAATAATAAATCAATTAGTATAGTCAATATGTCATCACCTAATAATACAATAAATAATTTGTAATATTTTTTATACAGTATATCATAATTTTTAGGAAAATATTTTTAGGTTTTTTACGTAGGTTATTTACAACAAAAAAAACCAAAAAAAAAATATTAATAATATATTTATAAATACATTAATTTTTTATTAATTAATTAAAATATTTTTAATTATTTAGTACACAAACATTTGTAATTCAAATAAATGTTAGAAAATATATATATAATAAAAAATTTATATAAAAATTTGTATATTTTTTTTGGAAATTATTTTTCAATTAATTGATTTTATTTTTATTTATTAATAATAATTTTTTGTTGTTTACTTACTTTGCATACCTTTGACCTCTACTAACGTCACCACCGGCACCGGTAGATGTGGCAAACTCCGACACAAACATATTATTTAAATTAATTTAAAATAATATATAATTATTATTGACTATTTATTTTATTTCAAAAAAAATAAATAAAATAAATTATCATCAAAACACTGTTAACATTGTTTATTATTATTAATAATAATAATAATTATAACTTGAAATAATTATTAGTTAATTTATTTTTAGTTTAGTTTAGTTTAATGATAATGTTGTTAATAATAATAAAAATAATAATTTAAATAAATATTTATTTTTTTGGTACAAAATATTATTAATATATCCATTGGTAATCAACAACATTAGTCCACTAATAACTATATATTAATATAATTATAATTATTTTTTAATAAATTTATATATATATATTAAAAAATTAAATTCTACTATATTTTTTTGAAAATTTTATAGTTATTAATAATTATTAATTATAATTATAAACACATAGTCATTATTATTGTTAGGTAATAGTTATAATACACACATATATAACACATACACACAAAAATTTAATACACAATGTGTTAACTTAATAGTTGAATACATAATAATATTAAATATATTTAATATAACACTTGATATATATATATACATACAGTATATACTGTATATTGTGTACAGAATTTTCAATGAGATGCTAATATTGTTTGCATTAGACTATTAGTTATAATATATTATATATATATATATATATATATATATATATACATGAAATAAATGTATAATATATACACTAATATTTTTTGGTGACCAAACATGTGTTCAACAACAACACAAAAAAATTAAATACAAAAATAATTAAATCATTTCAACAATTATTCAATTCAAGTAATGTGTAGTAATTAATTAATTTTATTATTACATAAATTTTTTAAATATCCAAATATACTAGCGTTGTATCATTTTTGTGGTTATTTTTTTTTGTTAAATAAAATATTATATATTAAATGTCACAATTAAAAAATCCAAAAATTAATTTTATTATTATTATTATTTGTAGTAGTAATTTGAATTTTGCATTACAGTCTACTATTAACATAAACATAATAATAATAATTATTATTATTGTAAATATTTATATAAATAAACACCAAATAAAATATTATTATTATTATTGGTTTTTTTTTTAGTTTTGTCTTAATAGTTGTAATAGTATTTTAAACATTTTTAAAAAATTTAATATCATTATTAATATATCTATATATTTATATATATATATATATATTGTAAATATCTATATATATATATACTAATCAAATATATTATGCAATTTCCGAAATTCATTTATAATAATAGCAATAATAATAATAATAACTTAATATTTTTTCATCATTTAGTATATTCATTATCAAAATTACTGTACTATATATATATATATATATATATATACTGTATATTAAACAGTATATATATATAAATCAATTTATATATACATATTAAATATTATATATATATATATAATTCATAAATTGCATTAAATTTTATTACATTAATAGCTTTTTTATAAATATATTGAGTTTGAAATAATTGAGATGACATTGTTTTTGTTTGTTGAAAAAAATTACACATTATATATATTTATTATTAATAATGTATTTATTTATAATAAATATTTTATATTTTTTAAAAAATAAAATAATCATAATTTTTTTAAAGTAGAAAACACACACATAATTACTACAAATAATTTTAATAAACTATACATTTATTATTTAATTTTTTTTAATTAAAATTATAAATCAATAAATAGTTTTATTACATATAATTTTTTTTTTTAATATTTAAGTTTATTTATAATGTACACAAAATTTTTATATAATTTACTAATTATTATTATTATTATTATTTTGCACTGGTAGTTTTTATTTAATTAAATATATTTACTATATATATATATATATATATATATATATATATATATATATATATATCTCCACAAAAAATATCTGGCACTACACACACACACACACACAAACACATTTGAATTTTTATTATATACAGTATACTATATACACGTTTTTTATTTGTTGGTTAACAAAAAAAAAATAATAATTTTAGCTTATAATATGGTATCATATGTGGTCGCACTGGTAGATAGTAGTATAGTATAGTATAATATACTGTATCTCATATATGAGAATTATATATAAACTACCGGTGCGCTGATGATATAACCGTATAGTAGTAGTAGTACTGTATAAAGTTATAGACAAGTTTTTATTGGATCTCTCATGCATAACATAACGGTGTGTAATATACACTGTATGTATGTATGTGTGTGTGTGTGTGTGTGTGTGTGTGTGTGTGTGTATGTATATCTATATATGATATGTGTGTATAAATGTATGTGTGTATATGTATGTGTGTATGTATTTGTATCTATATGTATGTGTGTATGTATATATATATATGTATGTATGTATGTATGTATGTGTGTGTGTGTGTGTGTGTGTGTATGTATGTATATGTGTATATATGTGTGTCCATAGACAACATATAGCTTAATATGAGACGACTCTCACTTATATTTTTTTACAGTACAAATAGTTAGAAATACTGTACTAAACAATAGTCATCATACATACAGTACATACATATGCAATATTATTGACTACCAGTGCTCTCAACACACAATAGCATACATAATATATATATACTGTATATATATATTAATATTTTTACCAATAATTCTATATATATATATATAGTCATTAATAATAATAATAATAATAATAAAATTATTTTATCAATAATGAGATTTTACTTTTAGTTTTTTTTGTGGTGTTTTATTTTGTTGTAATACATGTGTATGTTTTAATTGTTACATGTTGTAATTATAATGTCATAATATATATATATATGCAAATTAAACATATATATATTATATATATATACAGTACATATAGATATAAGTTATATAGTATATAATGTATACATAATTTTTTATTTTAATTTACTGTATTTTGTTTTGGTTTTATTTTATTTTTTATATATATAATAATAATCTATTTTTCCAATGATTAAATTAACCTGATTATATATATATATATATAATCATTATAAATATCATTAATATTATAAGTAATTATATATATAAAGTTATAGATTTTTATATATATATATATAAATAATTTTATTTTAATATTATAGTCACTACTAATTTGTTTTATTATTATTATTATTATTTTAATTAAAAACATTATGAAAATGCAATAATTATTAAATATTCAATTATTTTATACTTTTATATATAAATATCATAAATTAAAATTAATTAAAAAAAATAATAATATCACTAATTTATCAATTATTTTGTTTCAATGAAAAAATAAAAAATAAATTACTGCTAATTATAACTATTATTGATTGATTTAATCATTTTTGACATTAACTAAAAAAATAACTAAAAAAAATCAATTTAAAACTAAAAATAATTATAATTATATTATTGAAAAATAGATTTTTATATATAATTATTTTTTTTTTGATAATTATAAAAAAAAATTTATCGTTATATTCAAAGTAAGTATAATATAAGTAGACATTAATAATAATAAAAATAATGATAAAATAAATATTTCCGTCAGATATGTAAGATATATATATATATATAGAAATAAAACTTATAAATGACAGTAAAATAACTTTTAGACCAAAAAATAAAATAAAATGAAAATAACAGTTAAATCAATTCACATACCCTAACACACACACACACATACACACACATACACACACATACACACACATACACACACATACACACACATACACACACATACACACACATACACACACATACACACACATACACACACACACACACACACACACACACATACACACACATACACACACATACACACACATACACACACATACACACACATACACACACATACACACACATACACACACATACACACACATACACACACATACACACACATACACACACATACACACACATACACACACATACACACACATACACACACATACACACACATACACACACATAGACACACATACACACACATACACACACATACACACACATACACACACATATACACACATATACACACACATACACACACATACACACACATACACACACATACACACACATACACACACATACACACACATACACACACATACACACACATACACAAACACACATACATATAACATACCTCCTAAATATAGCAGTCATCCGTGAATACAATGAATTCAAAAATATAAATATATATAAAAAAAACATTAAACAAAATAATAAAATATATATATATATAAAGTTATATATATATATATATATATATATATATAAACTTTTGAACCAAATAAACAAAACAAAACAAAAAAACAAAAATAAATCCATTATTTGACACAAAATTCTTTGTCTATATAAAAGAATATTCTGTATATAATTCTATGTTTTATTATTATATTTATATATATATATACTGTATATACATATTCTGGATATTATATATATAATGTAATGTTTTTTCATTGGTTTATACAATAATATGACATTTATTTTTGTTTTTATTTTTGTTTTGTTTGTTTGATTTTTCTGGTAGTTTCAAAAGTCACTTATAAACACAAAAAAAAACAATATATATATATTATAAACAAATATAACTTGAAATTAACTTTTATTTTTATTATTATTTGTTTGTGTGTTTTCTACTGTTTTCAATTATAATAAGCTTTTTTAAACATATATTTATAAAATAATATAGAAAAATAAAAAATTTATTTTCAAATTATTATGTATTAACAATGTATACAACAATAAACAAAAAATTTTTTTTAATAAAATTTATATTATATACTCTATAGTTGTAATAAATTTTATTAAAAATTTTTGGTTGTTTTTGTATATATTGTTAATATAAATATAATAATTTGAAAATAAATTTTTTAAAATTAATATTTTATATTATACAGTTGTATAGTTGTAATAAAATACATTATACTATATACTGTATATATACAGTATATATATATATATATATACTGTATATATATATAAACATAAATTATTATATATATATGTATAATAAACTAATTTGTATTATAAACATGTATAACCAACAACAACAACAACAACAAAAAACATTATTAATTATATAAATATCTTTATATATATATACAATAGTACAGTACAACTACAGTATACCTGTACTGTATAATTGATTTTTATACTTTTTTGTTGTTGGTTGTAAACCATTGTTTGTATTAGTATTGTTGTTGTTGTTGTAAACATTTTAATATTTAAAATATAAATAAATTGTATACATTAACTATGGTATACTGTATATTGATGATGATAGTATAATGCATTAATAATCATAAAAATAAATAATTGATTATAATTAGGTAATTTGTTTTTATTATTTTTTTGTTGTGTGTGTGTGTATGTTGTAAATTGTTTAATTTATATAATATATATTATATATATATATATATACTGTATATATAAATATATATTAATAATACTATAATAGTATACAAAAATACTGTTTATATATATTATAGTATTTTTTAAAAAAATATATATATAATTAATAAATAATTATTTTTTTGTTATCATTTTTCATGCATTAAAAAAATCAATATTCTTTAAATAATTTAAATAAACTATTTTTAATAAATATTAGTAAATATTTTTTTTCAATAAATAATTATTATTAGTTATATTTTTTGAAAGTTATTTCAAATTGTTTTCATCACCATTGTTACTATTTTTAAAAATATATTATTGTTTATATATATATAATAGTATATCTATTTATTATTTAGGTATTATGTCATTATAGTTATAATTGATTTTTTATTGTTGTTGTTATTACTATATTATTAATAATAATAATAATAGTTTAGTATTTAATATGTTGAGATAAAAATAAACAATTTTATTTTTTAGTTTCATATACTTTATATATACTGTATATATATATATACAGTACAAAATCATTATATAGTGATGTTAACATAGTAAATACTATATATATATATACTGTATATAACATTTTTTACATTGCTAGATTCACAATTTGTATTATTTATTTTTTTTTATTATTATTATAGTGTTACCATGGTAAATTCTAATAAATAAAAAAAATAATAATAATAGTAAATATAAAAATGTTAAGTAATGTCTAATACAAGTTTAATATTTTATTTTATTTTTTAAAAATTTAATAATTTTCAATTAACTAAATAAATTATTTAAATAAAAAATCAATTTTTTTCATATTATAAAATAATTTAGCTAAATATTTAAAGCAATTTATTTTTAGTTATTTTTTATAATGTAGTTTTTATATGACTTTTTATTTATTTTTATATTTTTTTAGATTTTTGTATGTGTGTGTGTAGTAATTGCCAATTTTTAATGTACGTGTCATATATAATAATAATAATAATAATAATTTTTTTAACATTAAATTTATAGAAATTTTTTTTGTAAATAAAATGATAAAAAAATGTAATTCAATTTAAGTCAGTTATATATATATATATATAACTTTTAACAAAAAAAATAAAATAATTAAATAAATAGATCAATAAATTTTTTATGTAACACTAAATCATATAATAAGATTATGTTTAATATATATATTTATTTATTACTAGAAAAATGTTTGTATTAAATTTATAAATAGTAAATATATATATATATATATATATATATATATATATATACAGTACAGTAATTGTTAAAAATAAATATAAAAATAAATGTAAGATTTTTAAATTTTTAAATTAGATTTAACTATATATATATAACATTTATAAACAGCACTTAGTTTAATATGATTTTTACAAATGATAAGCATATAAAAAACATATGATATATTAATATACACTATACTATACTATATAAATAGTTATAATAATAAAACTATGTATATATATATATATCTATATAATAGACAAACCATATATCATAATTACTTTAATATGTAACAAACATTTGGATTACACTATATATACTGTATATATATATATATGTATATCATATGTCATTTAAATTTATTAAACAAAAATTTGTTTTCATTTTATAAGTAATTAAAGTAATTAAAAACCTATTTTTACTATTCAAATGCAATAAAATTAATTAGTCTAATATATATATAAATAATTATTAAATTTAATTACTAATTAATATATATATATTTTAATAAATATTATTAAAAAAAACATTACTTTAATTTAAATTAATAAAATATATATTAATTTAATAAATTTATTAATTAGTTAACTAAAAAATAAATAAATTCAAATATATTTTTACTATTCATAGACAATACCCTGAAATATATATATATATATA
>NW_026533195.1:850000-1045000 GCF_028296485.1 Oppia nitens | reverse complement strand
ATTGTTTATAAGCATATATTAAATAATAAAAGATATTATTATTTAAACAAATTCAAACATACAGTACTTATTATATATACCTATCATATACTGTATATATATATATATATATATATAAATTTTATATATGATTTATTTGTATTAATTAATTAATAATTTTAATTATATCATAAACACAAAAAATATCAAGTTTATATTTATTAGTTAGTTTGTATGTATGTTTTGTTGTTGTTTTGTTTTAAATTTAATAAAATTGTTTTTAAAAAAATATATTTTTTTAAAATTTAAATTCTAGTAAAATCATATCATTATATTTATAGATTAAAAAATAATAAATTATAATATTCAGTATCTTTATATATATAATTGATTTAAAATATAATATATTATATATACTGTATATATAACATAGTAATAAATACATATTAATATGAGATTAATTGAGTCATTATATTATTATAAATTAAATTTTGATAAAATAAATATTGAAAATATTATTTTTTATACTTGGTTAAAAAAAATTTTAAATTTTAAAATTTAACTATAATAAAATATTTAGTTTACTTTAGTTTATTATTTATGTTGTTGTTATAATTTTTTGTTTATAACAACAAAAAATTTAATCAACAATTTTTACACACAAACACTTACCGTTTATCTCTAAATATTTATTTTTTATTTTATTTTTCAATTTACTACAAAAAATGACATAGTATATTTTAATAAAATTTAAAGATATTAAATTTATGTAATTAAATTATTGTACGCGCGCGCATGCATTTTTTTTAAATTTTTAAAAAATTAATAAATTAATTTAAAAATTAATTTACTAAATTACTATTTATTTTAATAAATAAATTTGAAAAAATTAGCAAGCTAAAATAAAAATTACTACTGGGCACCTACCTAATATTTTCGTTACGTTTTTGTTCCTTGAATCGCTCCATTAGCTTATCCCAGGGCCCGCCTCCCATTCCCCTAATAGCGACCGCCATTTTGTTTTAGATGTAGTTGTTTTAGTTTCAAGTTGTTTTTTATATTATAAGTAAAATTATTAAATTCAAATAAAACAAAATTGTAGCTAGCTAAAAAATCAATTTTTAGTTAATCACAAACACACACACACACACACAAACACATAAACACACACACAATTGTTGGCAAAAAATAATTAATTCAAATAAAATTAATTAATTAATTAATTAATATCAGGATTTTACACAATTATAATTAATATTTTTATTATTAATAATTATTATACTATTTTTGAAGATATGGATAATAATTATAATAATAATAATAATATCTAATTGTTGTTTAATTATATCGATAAACATTATTTAATTATTAATAATATTATTATTATAATATATATATATCAAAATTTAAATCCAATTGCACTTATTATTGATATATATATATCTATATATAAATATTTGTCACATTTATATAATAATTAAAATTTATTAATAATTTTTTTACTGATTATTATCACACAATTTACACACACATAAAAATAAATCTAATGTTTTTTTTATGTTTAAAAACACATGTATATTTATGATATGATTTTTAAAAATAAATATTCAAATGATTTAAGTTTTTTTTAATTTAAATAATATCAATTATTATTAAATAATAATAGTTGAGTTTAATCAATATATATATATTATTATTATTATTAATATTTAATTTTTTTTCTAGTTTTTAATGTTGAGTAATTTTTTTATCAAATTTTTAAAAATTATTATTATTATTATTATTATTATTAAATAACTTTTAAATTATTATAATTATAATTTTTAATTTCACTGTTGATTGTTTGTTGAATAATATATTATATATTGTTTTTTGTTGATAACTTGAAATCTGCAACAAATAAAAAAAAATAAATAAATAATTTAATTAAATTATTATTATTTTTTACAAAATATATATATATATATACATAACAATTTAATAAATTAAATTATATATAATAATAATAATAATACGTGAAATAATTTTTAGTCATTATATTAATAATATTAAAGTTTGTTTATAACACACACACACATACATACATACAGTACATACAGTTTATTATAACACACATACATTAATAAGAGTCAAATAAAGTATGAAAATTTTTTTAAAGGGATTTATTTTTAGTTAAGTGGAAAAAAATATAAAAAAAATTTTATGTTTCACTAAATAACTATTTTTAAACCCTTAAACTGTAGAGAGAGAGAGAGAGTAAAAAAATGATGTTTTATTTTATCATACATACAGAAAATGATAATATCTTTATTTTATTTTATTTTTTTTATTTAGTTGAAAATAAAAATATCATTATATATACTGTATATATAATACTAGAAAATATTTTTTATTGAGTATAAAATATTCCCAAAAAACAAAACTAATAATTTTTAAACTGATATTATTTAAAAAAAAAATAATATATTTATTTATTTAATTTATTTGTATTTATTATGTATCACTTGAAATAGTAATTAAATTTTATTTATAATGTAATGTAATTTATATAATGATTTATGATTGTTTAGTTTGAATACAATTTATGATTTTTTATTATTATTTAATTACAAGTAAAGTTAGATATAATAAATAAATAAACAATCAATGAATTTCAAAATACTATTATAAATAAACAGTAAAACTAATTACAGTATTATTAGTAGTATTATTATTATAGTAATACTGTAACAGTACTTTAGTTATACTGTAGTTTATGTAATAAATGTTTGCCAATAATTATAATAGTCTAATATATTTTTAATACTTATTAATAATATTGAAATATAATTTGTTTTTGTTTTGTTTTTTTAAAAATAACAAAAATACAATTATAGTAAATATCTAATAATAATAATTATTAGTTTAAAATAAAACAAATTATTTATTTATTTATTTAATAATTTCTAACTATATATATATATATATATATATATATATATTGCTAGTAATGTTACAGTTTTTATAATTAAATAAGTTATTTAAAATAAATTTTTTTAAATAGAAATATGAAAAGAGTTGCAGAAAATAAAAATTTATATAAAAATAAATAAATAAAAATAAAATTTTTTTTAGTTAAATATAATATATATATATATATATATATATATATATACTGTATATTTAAATAAAAATATTTAATGACGTATGTGTATTTTTTTAATAATAAATTTTTATAAAATTATATTAAAATTTTAGTAATAATAATAAAAACATAATAATATAAAGTTTAAAATAACTATAAAATTAATAATTAATTTTTATACAATAATAGGAAATAAATAATAATAATAATAATATACCAATTTTAATAGTTATCATTTTTTTGTTGATATATAAATACAAATAATTTATTTTTACATATTATTAAACATAGTTTATTAAAGTTTAAGTAATTTTTGTTTTTTGTTGAAAAAATAAACTAAAACACAATTTTTATAATAGTTTTATTATAGATTTATTATATCAATCATATAATCAGTGGGTTATTAATTAATTAATTATTTAATCACAATTTATTTAAAAAAAAACACAAAAAAATAAAAACACAAATTTAATAAAACGTTAATGATGATAATAATAATAATAATAATAAAATTAAAATAAACTTAAAATATTTTTTGTTTTAACTAAATAAATATTGCAATATTATTATGTATATATATTTTGAGATTTATTAAATATATATATTAAATATTATAATTAATTAACAATTTTTTAATCAATAATAAAATATTACTATTAATATTAATAATAATAATAATAATAAACAATGATCAATAAAATTATTATTATTATTATAAGTATTATAAGTATTTAATCAATCATATTTTTTATAATAAAATTTTATTTAATTATTAAATTTTACTAATAATTAATTTATTATATATAATATTTATTTACTTTTTTACAAACGAAAAAAAACTTATATAATAACTTAAATAAAAATATTTATTTTTTCTCTCTCTCTCTCTCTCTCTAATTATTTGTTTCACTTAATAGATACATAAAAAAATGTTTAATTTTTTGTTGTTGTGTGTTTAAGTAGTCATTAATAAAATAAAACACATAATAATAATTATCTCTTAGTTTCTCTCTCTCTCTCTCTCTCTCTCTATCTCTCTCTCTCTCTCTCTCTCTCTCTCTCTCTCTCTCTCTCTCTCTCTCTCTCTCTCTAACAGTTAGGTTAGAAAATAACAATAAAAATCCCCAATGAATGCACACATAATATTCAATGGGATGGATAGTCTATATATATATATATATATATATATATATATATATATATATATATATATATATTATATGTATATGTGTTTTAAGCACTGGTATGTTTTACATTGACTTTATGTGTGTGTGTGTGTTGTGTTGGCACACAATAACATATGGTTTATTTTTTTTGGTCGGTTATCATATACTGTATATACACTAAAAAACACACACACTTTCTTTACTAAACATGACTGACTCCCAGTCCTTCTCATAGCGTACTAGTCATAGCTAACTATGCAATACTACTACCAGTAAGTCCCAGCCATATACCCTTCCATCCAGCCATCCATACATACATACTACAGACTGGCAAAACTAGGGGATTAAAATATATTTACTTAAGTACATATATACAGATAAAAGGATTAATATATACATGCAAAAATTTTATATAAATAACATATATAAACAAAACAAAGATACTAATGTCATATTATATATAAAGTTAATATATTTAATGTTAATGTTAATGTTAATGTTAATGTTAATGTTAATGTTAATGTTAATGTTAATGTTAATGTTAATGTTAATGTTAATGTTAATGTTAATGTTAATATAAAATAAAATGTTTAAAAAATTTAGTTAAAAATATTAAATATTGATGATTGATTTGATTGATTTAAATATAAGTTAATAGTAATAATAGTAATAATAGTAATAATAGTAATAATAGTAATAATAGTAATAATAGTAATAATAGTAATAATAGTAATAATAGTAATAATAGTAATAATAGTAATAATAGTAATAATAGTAATAATAGTAATAATAGTAATAATAGTAATAATAGTAATAATAGTAATAATAGTAATAATAGTAATAATAGTAATAATAGTAATAATAGTAATAATAGTAATAATAGTAATAATAGTAATAATAGTAATAATAGTAATAATAGTAATAATAGTAATAATAGTAATAATAGTAATAATAGTAATAATAGTAATAATAGTAATAATAGTAATAATAGTAATAATAGTAATAATAGTAATAATAGTAATAATAGTAATAATAGTAATAATAGTAATAATAGTAATAATAGTAATAATAGTAATAATAAATAGTAATAATTTTTGTTTTAACTTTTATTATAATTATTATTTAAAATAAAATTTTTGTATGCATAATATTTACTTATACTGTATATATGAAATAAATTATTATATTCATAACTTCCCTACTTTGCCTGTCTGTAATACATACATAGTATGTGTGAGACATATATATATACCGGTATATATATACTGTATATACAGTATATATAATAAATTATTTAAATAATACACACACACACACATAGAGAGAGAGAGAGAGAGAGAGAGAGAGAGARAAAGAGAGAGAGAGAAAAAGAGAGAGAGAGAGATTACAAAACATTTTGAACACAATGAGTATGTGTGGTGGAGGAGAGTGAGTGAGTGAGTGAGTGAGTGAGTGAGTGATGAGTGAGTGAGTGAGTGAGTGAGTGAGTGAGTGAGTGAGTGAGTGTGTGTGTGTGTGTTTGATAGACTCTCACTAAATAAAAACTACCGGTGCTCCCAATTATGCACCGCATTGCGCTTATTTAATATATATATATATATACTGTATATACTATAGTTTCACTTATTCACTATACATAGTGTATATCATATATATAGTGAATACTGTATATACAGTAAAAGTGAAACAAAAAACAACTATAATAAAAAAAAGTTTATATTTTATTTTGTCTGCAAGTGATGTGTGTTTTATTTATATGGTTTTGGGGGGGAAAGGGATGATACATACTGTACTCTGTATAATGTGATGTGCATTGCTTAGTGATGTGTTTGTGTTTGTGTGTGTTATGGTATGTATGTATGTATGAGTGTGTGTGTATATGTGTGTGTATGTATGTATGAGTGTGTGTGTTGTTTGTGTGTGTGTGTATGTGTGTGTATGTGTGTGTATGTGTGTGTATGTGTGTGTATGTGTGTGTATGTGTGTGTATGTGTGTGTATGTGTGTGTATGTGTGTGTATGTGTGTGTGTGTGTGTGTATGTGTGTGTTAGTGTATGTTAGGGTATGTATGTATGTATAGACACATTAGTTGCCGGCATATGGATGCAGCTAATGATGATAACTCTCTCTCTCTCTCTCTCTCTCTCTCTCTCTCTCTCTCTCTCTCTCTCTCTCTCTCTCTCTATCTCTCTCTCTCTCATAGAGTAGATGTATATATTGTTGACATTTTTATTTTTAAAAAAAATAAAATTTTAATATTTTATACATATAAAAATACTGTATATAAAATTGTATATATTAATTTTACTTACTTAAACTAAACGAGTATTTTTATTTTTAAAAAATTCAACTATTAATTTAAAAAACTAAATGTTTTATTTAAATAATTATTTGTATTTACTGTATATTAGTGTTATATACTGTATATATACTGTATTAATAATAAATGAGTGTCAAAATATAATTTGTAATATTAATAATAAAAACCTATTGTAATAGTAAGGCAATTAAAATAAATAGTTTAATATTATATTATATTATTGACGTATTATATAATATACTGTATATATAATAGTTATAAATATAATAATAATAATAAAATATCTGAAAAACAAAAAATCTATTTTTTATTATTTTATTTTATGTATTTATATATATACCGTATATATATATAATGTTTTTAACAGTAAATTAAGTTATTATTATTATTATTATTATTTTATAAATAAATAATAAACAAAAAAAACATATATAAAGTTATAAAAATCATAAAATTTTTATTGAAATTTTGTGTGTGTGTAATAAACATTAATTTAATAATAAACAATACAATGAATGTGTTATTATATAATACTGTAGTTATTATTATTATATTTTATTAAAAGATTTTTTTTTTTTAAATTTATATATAAATATATACAGTATATGTTTAGGCAATGAAAAACATATTAAAATCGTATCAAAAATCATAAAAGTGTGTAAATATTATAACAATTATAAATAATACTGTATTACTTGAAAATATAAAAAAAAATTATTAATTTAATTTAAAATTTTAATTTTTTTTCAGCAAAATTTATAAGCCGTTAATAATTTTTTATGACTTATGAAAATTTATAATTATAATTATTATTATCACTTAATATAAAAAAGTTATATTATATTCAAAAATAACTTATATTATATTCAAAATAAATTTTTTTTTAGTAATATTATTGGTATACTTATACTAATAGTTTATATAATAATCTAAATTTAATTTTCATAACAATTTTATTTATACTAATGTTAATAAAATAATTATTTTTTATTGATTATTGATTAATAATTAATATTTTAGTTTTTTAAATATGTTTTTTTCCAGTAGTTTTATTTACTATAATTTTATATTATAATTAATTTCTAAAATAATATCTAAAATAATAAATTACCTGTATCATTAAAATTATTTTATTAATTAATATATATATATGTATTTTTTAGTTTATCAAAAAAATAATATTGAGTTTTTCCTACAATGAATTTGCATTATTATTAAAATTTATTAGTAATTGTAATTACAAAACACAAAAAATTAAATAGATATTTATTATATATATATATTTTAGTTATAAAATATTTTATTAGTTTCTATTATATGTGTCTTACTATACTATAGTTGTAAGTAAAGAAAATAATTTTAAAAATGTAATATTTTGTAATAATAATGTAAAAAAAACAATACATTAATATACAAAATATAATAAATATTTTATAATAAATATTATTATTAAAGTTATTAGTTATTAAATCTTCAACAGTATGTACAGTTTACACTATTCAAAAAAAATGATTAATTATTAATTACTAATAATAATTAATAAATATTTATTATTTATTTAATTATTATTTCAAAAAAAGTGAATTTAATTAACTAAATTAAATACTAAAATAATAAATTTTTTTTAAAAATATATATAATTAATAACTCGTTTTATTGTTTTAACAACAACAACAACAACAACAACAAAAATTATGCATGCTAATACTGCTAATATATTATTTCAACATTGGCTAACTAGATTAAATAATAATAATAATAATAATAATATAACTAGCATTGCCAGTAAAACTTATTTTCCATTATTGAACATTACCGATGATGATAATGTTGATGATGATGAGGACAGTTTACGACAATTATTTTATTCAATACTAGCCAATCAATCGATAATTGTCGACAACAATTACCCGGAATTACGTAATCGGAAATACATGAAAAATTTGCTAATTGTACTAGCTTATACACTGATAATTATATTAAGTTTATTGGGTAATCTATTAGTATGTAAACTATTTATCAGATGGCGTGGTTGTGGTGTTGGTTGTGGTGTTGGTTGTGGTGTTGGTGGTGGTGGCACCGGTAGGTTGACTACTACTACAGCTAATCGTACGATCAATGTATTGATTATGAATCTAACCGCTAGCGACCTATTGATGACCGTTTTTACAATGCCTGTAACTGTTATCCGGCTGACAATGGATAACTGGCCATTTGGCCAGGCTATGTGTCTGGCCGTACCGTTTGTACAGGTTAGGATTTAGTATGTGTGTGTATGTGTGTGTATGTGTGTGTTTGTGTGTGTGTGAGTGTGTGTGTGTGTGTGTGTGTATATGTGTGTGTGTATATGTGTGTATGTGTGTGTGTGTGTATGTGTGTGTATGTGTGTGTATATGTGTGTATGTGTGTGTGTATGTGTGTGTATGTATGTGTGTGTATGTGTGTGTGTGTGTATGTGTGTGTGTGTTGTGTGTGTGTGTTTGACTGAGTGTGTGTGTTAATTGTTGATACAATAATAATAATAATAATAATAATAATTATTATTATTATTATTATTTGTTATTAGTTAGTATTGTATTATAGTAGTGTAGTATTAGTATTGCTAATATAATAATAATAATAATAATTAATATATACTAATATATATAATATATATACTAACAATGATAATTAAAAACTAAAATTTATAATAATAAAAAAACATAATAAAATATTATTTATTAATTTAAAAAAAAAATATTATTTATTAATTTTTAAAAAATACTGTATTATTAATTCACAATTTAATAAATGAAAAATAGTTTAACAAATAATTAATATAACAAAAAAAAAGTTATTTTATTTAGAAATAATTTATTCGTAAATATTTTTTAGTAAAATTTAGTTATATTTTAATTAAAAAAAATAAAATAGGTAACAACTGTTTACGTATCGACCATAACAATGGTATTTATAGCAGTGGACAGGTATCAGGCACTGGTCTATCCCTTAAAACAACGACTCAGTACACGGCTATCGAAATCGGTAATAATTGCCATCATTTGGCTAATGGCCGGTGGGTTAGCCATACCTCATGCCCTATGGAATAAAACCGTACAATTGATGGCCGCTTTCGATACGATATACCGGTGCCGTACAGTCTATCCCCAACATAGCGAACAACTTTATCGTCAAGTGATAACTGTTTTTACATTTTTGACACAATATTTTCTGCCATTAATTGTTACATTAGTAATCTATTTGACTATATCGACGAAAATATTTTCAAAAGTTTGTATATATATATATATTTTTTTTAAATAATTATATTGTTATATAAATTTATACTTATATTTACGTTATTTATTTATAATTACGTTATTTAATTATAATTACGTTATTTATTAATAATTACATTATTTATTTACAGTTACGTTATTTATCTATAATTACGTTATTTATTTATAATTAAGATATTTAATTATAATTACGTTATTTATTTATAATTACGTTATTTATCTATAATTACATAAGTTATTTATAATTACGTTATTTATAATCACGTTATTTATTTATAATTACATTATTTATCTATAATTACGTTATTTATTAATTTTTTTGTAATAAATTTTTTTTATTAAATTGTTTTTTTTTATTTTTTAAAAATCAGATAAATATCGGCGAAATGACGGCCAGACAAGTATCGGCCCGTTTGCTAACCAAACGCAAGACAATAACAATGATGTTAACCGTATGTATAGTATTTGCCTTATGTTGGCTACCGTTGAATATCTATCATATTGTCAACGATTTTGTAACATTGGATACATTGGCGACAACAACCACATCATCATCGCTATCGTCGGCACCGTTAGGTATGACAACCTTCCTGTGCTGTCATTGGCTGGCAATGAGCTCTGTCTGCTGGAATCCGTTCATCTATTTCGGACTAAACCCTAACTATAGGCGAGAGTTGCGCCGCGTATTGACACTAACGGGTAGTTTGTGGCAAAAGTTTCGGAAATTTTCCGGCAAATCGACGACATCGTCGACAACGCCACTGACTAACACACAAAACAATTATGAATTGATTAGACAGACGACTAATACAACATTGTTAGGTAGTGTCGGTAGTGGTGGTAGTAGTGGTGGACAACTGTCCCGTCAGAGTAGTCAGTAGAGCTACCGGTGCTCTATATATATCAATATATATATATATATATATATATGTCTATCTATTTTAAGAAAGTTAAAAATCTAATTATTTTTTGTTTTGTTTAATACTTGATTTATTTTTGATTAATAATTATTTTTATTTTATTTTTTATTGTTGTTGTCATATAAAAATTAATTTGATTTTTTTAAAAATAATTATTATTATAATTTTTTTTGCTAACTAATAATTAATTAATTAATGAAATAATAATAATATTTATATATATTCTTTTATCATGTATTTAATTAATTAATTAATTAATTAATTTTTTTAACTATATTATAATAAACATGTTAATTAATTGTTATATATAAAAAATTATCTGACTAATTTTTATTTATTTTGTAAAAGGATATAGCTTAAAAAATTATTTTTAATATTGTATAAATATTTATACAATGATAATGGTATAAATTTTTATTTTTAAACATTTATTTATATATTTTTGATTGACACTATTTTGTTGTTAATACACATAAAAATATAATGAATTATTTACTATTAATGTATTACATGTTTGATAATTAATTATTTTCAGTAACATTTTCAGTAAAGTTTTGTGCAAATATTTAGACAGATTTATGCATCAATAAATTTTATTGATATATATATATATATATTATTGCTTTAAATATACTATTATTATATTTTGCATTTAAATTAAATTTATTATATGTATTATTATTATTATTATTATTATTAGGTTTCAGTATTATAAAATATAATTGTTAAATAAATATGTTTATCAATAGATTTAAGCAATAGTTTTAAAAAAATAATTGACAAAAAAAACATATGAAATCAATATTTATTATTTGTTCAACAATTTATTTATTTATTAATTTTTTTATACACAATTGATTTGTATGCAGTAATTATTATTATTATTGAATATCAAATTTATAATAATAATAAAAAATATTATATTCAAATTATTATTTTTTTAATTTTTTGTATTTATATATAAATATAATTATCTAGAAACCTTGATAATGATTAATTTATAAATATATATAATATTGTAGTAGTTTTTTAAATAATATTATTTATTAAAAAAATAGTAGTTAATGTAAAATATACTTTAATTATTAAAAAAATATGATACTCGAAATTGGTTAATAATATTATTAATTTTTAAAATTTATTATAAAGTTTTAATTTTTTAAAGTGTTTTCATAAAAAAATAGTTATGAATTTATTATTATTATTATTACCAAGATCATTGTCAATATCATCATTGACAATAGTTTCTGTAACATTATTTGTACTATTAATACTAAGTTTGTTTGTTTTTTATATAAATTATATTTAAAAATTAATTAAAATATTAAAAAAAAATAATTAAAATATTAAAAAAAATTAATTAAAATATTTAAAATATTAATTTAAAATATTTAAAATATTAATTTAAAATATTTAAAATATTAATTTAAAATATTTAAAATATTAATTTAAAATATTTAAAATATTAATTTAAAATATTTAAAATATTAATTTAAAATATTTAAAATATTAATTTAAAATATTTAAAAAATTAATTATATAATTATTATTTTTATTAATTTTTTTTCTATCACTAATTATTTTAAACTTAAAGACACTAACAATGTTCAGAGTCAATACGCTAACACGTATGGCCAAAATACAATGTATGGTAGAGGTCGTTACGGTTTGCAAAACTATTACGCACGCTACGGCAATTTAAACACCAATAGAGGTCTATACTACAGTCCGACAACTAATAGTGGCGGCTACTATTATTATTATAGTCCCTATTCATATTATACGCCATATTATAGTTCAATCTATAGATATAATCCCTATCAATTGAATAGTTTATACCGTAACTACTATCCTACTACTAATACTATAGGTATGTACGGTTACGGTAATGGTTACAATAATCCGTACGGTTATGGCAATGGTTACGGTCAAAATGGTTATGGCTATGGTAACGGCGCAGGCGCCGGTAGATACGGTATGGGTCAGTACGGTCAACAACCACAACAACAACAACAAGGTTACGGTAACTATGGTAACATGGGAGGCGGCGCTGGCGGTGGCGCCGGTTCAGGCGGTTATAATAGACAGGGAGGCGCCAGTAGTGGCAGTGACGAGTAGTTTATTTTTTTTTGTTAAAAATAATAATTATTATTAATATATATTTTTTTATTTTAAAAAAAATATGTATATTTTTAAAAAAATATGTATATTTTTAAAAAAATATGTATATTTTTTTTTTGGTTTATGGTGTGCTCTAGTTATTCTAGATATTGGATTTAATTTTTAAATTTAAATCTATATATGATTTTATATTTAATTTGTTATTATTTTTATTTGTTTTTTGTATGATTCCGATACTATATATAATTCAATAATTGTTTTATGGTTTAAAAAATATATATTTATGTTATGTATTATTAGTATTTGTTTTTTTTGTTTATGTGTTTTATTGTAATATTTGTTTCAATTAATTGTTTTATTTGTTTAAATAAGTCAACAATTATTTTTTAAAATACAATAATTATATTATATATATTAATCTTTGAGTAAACTATAATACAATTTTTTTTAAATGCAAATACAAATAATATATATATTTAATAAAAAATAAAAATATTATGATACATGATTAACTATAAAAATAAATTGTTTTAAAAAATATATTTATTAAATTATACTTTTGACATCATCTATACTTAATTTGTTAATAAAAAAATTAATATTAGTTCATATTTATTAATTAGGTTAAAAAGTTTATTTTTAATAATAATTAATATCTATTAAAATAAAAATTAACAGGTAATAACTGTACATGGCGGAAATTAATTAATTAATTTTAAGTAGAATTTATTGCATTTTTCCGGTTTGTATTACAATTAATTAATTAATTATTATTATTTATTTTTAGTTTTATTTATTTATTTCTACAAATTTTTATTGATTTCTTATTAAAAAAAATAATATTTCAAAAAATTGCATAACGATATATATAGATGAAATAAAAATAAACAAATAAATACTAATAATAATAATAATAATAATAAATAATAATCAGTTTATATACTTAATTGAGATAAAAAGCACATTACAAGGTTATACAATATATACTGTATATATATATATATATATAAATAGTTATTATAAATGTATTTATAAATATTATATTATTGTACGTACAATATAAATATACTGTATAAAAATGGGTCATTTAATCATTAAATAAAAAATATTATTGCATACAATGTTTTTGCACTATTTATATACTTATATATATAATATATATATATATAAATAATTTTATCAAGATTATCTATTTATTTATAATTATTATATATTACACTAAAATATATTACACTAAAATATATTACACTTATTAATGAAATAATTTTGATTTTTATTATTATTATTTTGATTTTTTTTATTGTACTTTAATCCTAAACACATTGTGTGCCTAACTTTTTCACTTAGATTTCACTTTCAATTTATTAATAATAAATTGAAATAATAATAATAATAATAACAATTATTTGATGATTAAAATTCACGTGTATGTAAAAAAATCAAAACATTATAGAGATATAATATATATAACACAAATTGCTTAAATTAAATGCAATACTAACTAAACAAAACATAAAAAATAGGGTAATATATCTAAAATATATAATAAAAAATAATGAATTTTTTAGTATATAAGAAAAAGTTTATTAAACTTAATTTATAAAATCATTAATTCATTCAATTATTTATTAATTAATTAATTTTTTAATAATAATATTAATTTTTTTATATTTATAATTAATTATATTTTTTGTAACTAATTTATTATTTAGTAATTTAATTAACATATATATATATATATATATATATATATATAAATTATAAAACTATCAAAACACTATTACATTATATATAACAATGTTGTTCATCACTGAAATCAAAAGTAAATATATATTATATAACTTAAAATTTATTTAAAAAATTTAAAAAATATGTGAAATATATTTATTTTAACTTATATTATGTAATTTTTTTTGTAGACCTTTACAAATCCATGACAACTGTTACAGCATTAACCATTGAAAATGATCTGGCTAATAAATATTCAGCATTATTATCATCATCATCATCATCATCAATTTATCAGCCATTTATTAATCTAAACACAGATGAAAAAGTAAATTACAATAAAGTTTCGGTAACTTTCGGTAGTCGTGACGTCACTGATGATCGGGTAGAGGTCGACACTGTTGTTGTTGCTGCTGAAAATCTAGCCAATCAAACAACTCTACAGTCACTGGATAATAATGGTTAGTATTTTTTTTAATCTAATAGAATATATTTTTAACTTTAATTTTTTAAAAATAAAAAAAATTTTAACTGTTTTTTTTAATTTATTTTTTTTACTAAATAGTTGACTCAGTGGACATCATACGTGAAAGATACATAAGCTGCAATGATAGACATAGACTATTGAAAAAGTTACATGCCCATGGTAAAATCTATGTTAGCCTATACGCTATTAATTTTGCCCATTTATATGTGAAAAATTTGATCTCAACAAAATAAATTATCATGATAGAAAATAATTTATATATATATATATATTTATCTAGCTTAATTTATACAAAAATAATTAGTATTGTATATTCAATTATTTTACATCAATAGTTAAACTAATTATTTGTAAACATTTATAAAATTAATTATATTTTTTAGATATATATTATATTTTACAATGATTTTATTTTTTTTTTAAATATTGTAACAATTTTCTATTTTATTATTTAATAAATTGTTATGATTAAAAAAATTGTTTCTTATTTTTATAAATATATCATAATTAATTGAAAATTATAAATTTGATAAATAATAATAATATTTAGTGTTTATTATTTATGTATTTGTTTTAATTAAATATTAAAAACTATTAACTTGTATAGAAAATAAAATTTATATTAATATAAAATCATTAAAAAAAATAATAAAAAAATTACTAATAATTAAAAAAAATGATTATATTGCATACTAAAATAAAATTAATATTCAATTATTACTAATAATTATTTAATAGTTATTAATTATAATTGAATATTAATTATAATTTGTTAATAAATATGCAACTAATTACTATATATAATTTTAGTAATTTTTAAAAAAATATTATTATTATTATATGATAATAGATTAGAAATAATTTCTATTATAATTATTTAATTGCATATATAAATAATTATTATAACTTAAGATTTGTTGAAACAAAAAAAAATATTATATTATAAAACAAATTTTAACTTAAAACAACAAAAATAAATAATAATAATATGTCCCAAAAAATTAATGCCAATAAACATAACTTTGTATACTATGTTCATCTAATGTAGCGCTCAGGTATCCCAGCCGATGGTCATAGATAGCCAAATCATGCGATTGATTACCATTATTATAGACAACTAGTGTAGTCGACCCGTCCGGTCGCCTGAATGCTACCCAACCAACCGATCCGAGCGGTTTGGTTAACTGGGCATCTATTCTAACCGATTGGGGTTCAATAAATTTACTAAAATGACCTAGTACATAGAAATTAGGATTTTTATAGTATTCCCCATTTGATGCATTGATAAGCACCGGTGCATCCCCGGCCTTATGATCCTTATTCGGGTGTCCATAGGTATCCAGGGCTAGGTTCCACTCGACCCAACCGTTTACGTCCTGATTGAATGTCTAATATTGTGTTAAAAAATAAATGTTTTAAAAAAATAGTTAAAATTATAAAAATAATAAAAAAAATATATAGAAGTAATTAAAATATATGAAAACAATAAAAAAAATTTTAAAGAATACTAGAAATTATAAAAAATAGTAAATATATTATAAAAAAAATAGTAAATATATTTTAAAAATAGTAAATATATTTTTAAAAAATAGTAAATATATAAAAAATAGTAAATAAATATATAAAAATAGTAAAAATTATAGAAAAGTAATAATTTAATGATAATTAAAATTTTTAAAAAATAGTAAAAATAAAATACTATTATACTATTAGTTTTTTATTAGTAATTTATATATATAAATTAAAAATAAAAAACTTACCCTGACAATTTGTTCGGCATAATCGGCACCCTGTTCCCATTTGCCCAATTTTGACGGTTTAGGTTCAGGTTTCTGGTCTAATCGGAAATTTTGACAACACTCGGACATCAGGAACATCATACCTGGATACCGTTCCTTGAGCACCGGTATCTTTTGCCATTTTGAACCCAAATAACAATGATAGGCTATACCTGAAACATACTGGGCTGCTTGCTTATCACTTAAACACGTATCTACATAGTCGACAATTGGATTTCTATCGGAACCGTCATCATAGACTAGTACATGTAGTTTATCTGGTGTATAACCAGATAGGGCTAGTGCTGGACCCAGGTAGTTTTTCAGGAAATCACGTTCAATGCTAGCGTTGAGGAAATTCATTGAACTAAACGACATGGGCTCGTTTTGTATGGTCAAACCCCATAGATTAATACCATAGGATTTGTAGGCATCCAGGAATCTTAATAATATTATAAATTATAAAATTAATTATTATAATATTACCTAGATAAGATTATTTAGATTAATATTAACTAGATAAGATTATTTAGATTAATATTACCTAGATAAAATTATTATAATAATATTACCTAGATAAAATTATTATTATAATATTACATAGATAAAATTATTATAATAATATTACCTAGATAAAATTAATTATAATAATATTACTTAGATTATATTATTATTAGTTAGCTTGCTTACTTGATAAAATAATTTGCCCAGGTACCATAATGTTTAGCCGGGTCTTGGGCAATTTTTTTCTTATCGTTCAACCAGTGCGGTGTATTCCATGGACTGGCAAATAATTTTAGTCTATGGCCGCTCAATGTTTGCGCCAATTTGATAATAGGTATCTAATAATATTTGAAAATGTTAGAAAATTTTTTTAAAAAAAATGTTAGACATCCACATGTAGACTCTGACATATACATATGCATACAAACAAACATGCATAATCATACATACACATACATACACACACACACATATACATACACATACTTAGTTACACATACATAGATACACATACATATACAATACATACATATAATACATAAATACATATACAGTGTATATTATACACTGTTATGTTATTCATGAAAGCTTCAATAAAAACTTGTATATAAGTTTATACACTATTATTATTACTACTACTACTACTATTACTACTACTATACGGGTATATCATCAGCGCACCGGTAGTTTATATATATAATTCTCATATGAGATACAGTATATTATAATAGACTACCAGTGCGATAGATACTAATATATAAGATATATAGCTAAATAATTTTGTAACCAAAAAAATCAATCGTATCCATGTTATACTGTATATATATATATACATATACTATACTATACTATACTATACTACTACTACTACCACCACTACTACTACTACTACTACTACTACTACTACTACTACTACTACTACTACTACTACTAACCTTATCATCAAAATCCTCTTTAGTCAATGCAAACTCCCGGAGCTCATAGTCATCAGCGATATCATCGTAGGTATACTCATGTGTCGAGAAATCACAACCAGCTATAGGTATGCGTCCCATTGAAAATCCAATACCCGTTTCTGGATCAAAATAATCGCTAACCAATCGACTGGCCATCGGTTTCGGTAGACTCTGTATGTTAATAGTGGCCGCATCGGTAAATGCAGCACCTATACCCAAAACAGTTTGATACCGTTTATCCGAGTCTATAGTTATTATTGCGGGACTCTGGCCATGGGGTTTGTCCGTAAAATTCAATAGACTTTTGTCCAAACGTTGACCCGACTGTGAGCTCCGGTAGATTAGGGCAGTGCCGGCAGCTTCGGCTACTGGCCGTACAATAGGCTCAACATTGTCGCAGTAGGTCTGATTGCATACACAGTAGACAGTTGTTTCACCCGGTCGTCCGGCACAGGGATTGCGCGATAGTATCGGTGCTTAGAATATATTGAAGAAAATAAATTAAATTATAATATAATTATTAAATTAAAAAAAATAAATATTTTAATTTATAAACAATTATTGATATTATTGTTAATGTTATAGTAAAATATTTTAATTAATTAATTAATTACATAATAATAATGTTGCTAATACATAAAGTATCAATGTTAATTTAGTTATTATTAAATGCATTATTATTTTTTATTAATTTAATAATAAATACACATTAGTTTTTTTTAAAAAATAATATAAATGTGAAATAAAAACTAAATAAAAATAATATTTTTTTTGTTAAAACTATAATTTGCTTTTTATATATTTATTTATAAGTATTTTATTATTTAGTTACCCGGATGATAATGTTAAATGTACTTGTTAGATAAATTCAATTTAGTTTAGTTTTTAATTATTAATAGATAACTAAAAAAATAATAATATTATTTATTTTATTTTATATCAATTAATAGTTATCAAATAAAATTGTTATTATCAATAAATTAATTATTAATTGTAAAAAATTAGTACAAATGAACCTAAAATTTATGTTTTTTTAATTATAAATAATAAGTACACTAATAATTTTAAACTAATTGATTAAATAAAAAAGTTAATATCTTATATTAACATTAGAATTTAATGTTTTTATTAATTATTTATTATTAATTAAGTAAATTTTATTTTATTTTTTAATTTTTAGTAAATAATTATATCAAATATAACAATAATTATAACTGAATAGTTATAGATTGCAATTAATTCACTAATTTTTTTTATAAAATCATTTATTATTTAGTTTTTATTGACAAAATAAATTATATGTTATTGTTAAAACAAAAATCATTGCTTTTAAAAATTACATTATTTTTTATATATATTTCAAAAAAAAATTACTGTAATTTTTCAAAGTATTGTAAAATTTATGATTTATTTTTCTGAAAAAAATTTCATAATAATAATTATTATTATATAAAAAAATTAACATTTAATTAAATTATTGGTAATAAATACAATTATTTTCCCCTAATTATTATACATATAAATTATTGCAATAAAAATAAATAAAGTGACTTGCTACAATTAAAATTTATGAAAAAATAAAAAATATTTACTATATAAGTACAGTATGTATTTAAAAGTGATTCAATTCAATTAAAACTAAAAACTAATAGCATTTAAATTTATTAATATTTTTTTTTAATTATATTTATAAATTGGTTAATAGTTTTTAACAGCAACAACAAAAATGAGCAAGTTGCAATTTTCTAGCATCTATTTACTAGTTATTATTATTATAGCTATTGTTGGACCAATTGTTGTTTTAATAAGCCCATACCATGCACTGACTGTGGTTGGCCGGACTGTCCTCGTGGCTAACTGTCCTAAATAGCAATATATTGTATATACTAATATCTGTATAAATTTTTTTAATACTATTTTTTTTAATAATTATTTATTATTATTATTATAACTAAATTAAAAAATGTTAATCTAAAATGTTTTAACAAAAAAATTACTGTAATTTAAGATAATTAAAAATTTTTGTTTATTAAATTTAAATATTATAATAAAAAGATTTTTAACATAATAAAGAAAAATAATTCTAGTAATTAATATAAATATATATTTTTTTAATTTTATTAAATTTATTTATACTTTTTACAACAAATAGTTAATAAAAATCAATAACAAATAACAAATTTAGTTATTTATTAAATTATATCTTAAATAATTTTGATTAATAAACAAATATTAATTAAAATGTTAACAATATTTTACTCAATAAAAACTTTAGTTAATTGATTGTTAATAATTTTTTGTATAAATAATTTTTTAAATATTTTTTTTATATTAAATATATACAAATAAAGTTACTTTTAATTAAAATTTTTGTGTAAAATTAAATGATTTATTAGTTATGACTTGAAAAAAATAATAACTAATAACTATAATTAATAATAATAATAAGTAATAATGTTAAACAAAAATATAATTTTTTTTTGAATAATACATAATTAAAATCAATTTATTGGCAGATTTTTATATATAATGATTTTTTTTATTAATGTTTATTTAACATTAATTATTTGCATTATAATTAAAAATTATTACTGTATTAGAGATTAATATGTTTTATTTGATAGAAATATATTATATGTATAATAATATATAATAGGAATATTGATTAGCAAACTATTCCATTGTATGTTAAATATTATTATTTTCTCACAAAACATATAAAAAAAATATTATAAATAAATTAATTAAGATTTAATTGTTATTATTGTCTAATTCAAATCTAAAATAAAATATACTAATTATTAATATATTTATTTTTTTTTGTTAATCACTTACTAATACTATATTAATATCTATAGTAATAAATTTTGTTTACATTAGTTGATAGTATTAATAGATATAAATAAATAAATTTGAAACTATATTTTAATTTAATAATAATTTAATTAAATCAATTAATTAATCAAAAAAAACCAAAAATACTTAAACAGTTAAAATATTTTAATAAATAATTGTATAATTTTAAATAATAATAATATTATTAAATATATCAAAAAAATTATGGCAAATATAATTAGAAATTTTGTCAACTATTTACTAATATTTATAACATTAAGTTTACGTTTAATACATTAACATTATGTATTGTACAATAAGTCAAATAATTATTTAGTTTATTTACTTTAATTATTTTGTTATTAAATTTATTTTTTAAAAAAAAATTAAATCTCTACTAACTATTCAAAACTAATGGCAAATATATTTAGAAATTTTATTTACTATTTACTAATATTTCTAACATTAAGTTTACGTTTAATACAGTATTTGAATGATAATGTATTGACTAAAACCTATACACAATTACATGAAATGATTGAACAATTTAATCGTCAAAATTGGTTATCTGTTTACAATACATACGATGACCTATACTATAGACGGAGACCATTGGATAGTCGTAAACGTATGGTTAGGGTATTGCTAATCAAATTCGTACTATTGTTGAATGCATTCAGATTTATGGTAATCAGTCTAACAGATGATGGCCGGGTGCTGGCGCTGGTAGGCGATTTTATTGGTTACTATGTTCATGATAATTTAAATAGGAAATTTATTGGACTAGTAATTGCAATTGTGATTATGTTTTGGTTATTTTTAGCCAATAATTTGTTAATTAAGGACTACCAGTGCTTGACTACTACTACTACTACCACTACCACCAATACTAGGCTATCCCATAGATTTTGGTCGTATATGTTTTCAATGAAATATCCTCAGCACCGGTATCTAAAATATCCTATCAAGTATACCTATAATAAATATTGGTTATTCATATTGAATCTATGTATACCACTAACAATATTTAATTATTATTATTTTATTATAATCTATATGATGATATCAATTGTTTTAACTAATTTAATACCATGGTCATTTACCAATAATAATAATAATGGCCAACAATCAACTATGCTATTATTATGGCCAACAATTATATTGACCCTAGTATTCATAATAGGTATGCACCAGTTTTTTGCCCTATTATACTACTATATGTTAATATCAATTGTATCGATTGGCTATGTATTGTTGAAAATTTGGGAGGTTAGCCAAAAATTTATTAAACTATTGATAAAATTTCATCATGGTAAAATTTCTAATAATAATAATATTATTACTAATAAGTTAATTGCATACATTGATGAGCACCTGTATGTTAGTAAATTAATACTATATACTAGCTCATATTATTCAACACTATTACTTAGTATATATTATCTATGGTATACATTGATAATATTTTGCATTTATATTGCTAACAATCGTAATCTTGATTTAGTATATAGACTATTTATTTATGAACTGGTTATTTGTCAATCATTATTGGGTCTATTGGTAGCTGGGTTATTTTGTTGGCTAAATCATCCTAGCACATAAACCTAGGAAATTAATTGTATATACAATTAATTAAATTGGATACTAGTTTGTCGATTGTTGACAGATTGAAAATTACAAAATTTATTGAACGTCTATCCGATGATTGTATTGGTTTTTATTGTGGCGATTGGTTTCCCATAACCGGATTCATTGTATTTCAATATCTATTTGTTTTGGCCAATAATTATACATTGTTTCTAACAATGTTAGGCTAAAATAAAGTTTATTAATATCATTATTTATTAATAAAAATCTACTAATAAATTTATAGTTATTTAAATTTATTATTAATATTATTATTTAAAAAAAATAATATTGATATTGTATTTACAAAATAACTTATCAATTATTAAAAAATTATAGTTAAACTAATATTTTTAATAATTAAAAAAAATAACAATCAAAAAAATTTATTACTAAAATATTATCCTCTATTAATTTATTTTCCTAATAATAGCAATTAAATCTTAATTTATTAATTTATTGTATTTTATTTATTATGAATTTTATTTGTTGAAAAAAAAATATTTATCATACAATATAGTAATCATTGATTATCAATATTACTATTAATATAATATTGATTTTAATTTATATGGTATTTGTAAACTAAAACATTAATAACATTATAAAATAAAATTAGTTTATAATGCATTAAAATATTTAGTGTTATATATTTATAAATTAAAAAAAACCATATAAATTACAATCAATATTATATATATATATTTATTTATTTATTATTAATATAACAAATTTTATTATTAAATGTCAAAAATTTCTATTAATATTGTAAAAATAAAAAACATACATGTATTATAACATTATAATTTAATTATTTTTATGTATACTCTTGATATTTTAAATAAAAAAAATCATTTAGTAATCAATATTATTTTGATAGATTATTGTTTAAATTATTATAATTAAATTTATGTTCATAACAAAATAAATATACATTAATTTAGTTATAATTAGATAATAAATATTAAAATATCAGATAAAATGTTTTTAAAAAATTATATTATAATATATTATATTATGAGATAATAAATAAATAAATAAATAATGATTTTTCAATGAAAAATAAATTACTATTATTATTATTATTATTATTATTATTAGCCAAACATTGTTAGAAACAATGTATAATTATTGGCCAAAACAAATAGATATTGAAATACAATAAACCCGGTTATGGGAAACCAATCGCCACAATAAAAACCAATACAATCATCGGATAGACGTTCAATAAATTTTGTAATTTTCAATCTGTCAACAATCGACAAACTAGTATCCAATTTAATTAATTGCCTAAACATTAATTTCCTAGGTTTATGTGCCAGATAATTTAGCCAACAAAATAACCAAGCTGCTAATAGACCCATAAGTAATTGGCAAATAGCCAGTTGATAAATTATTAGTCTATATACTAAATGTAGATTACGATTGTTAGCAATATAAATGCTAAACATTATTAGTGTATACCATAGATAGTAAATACTAAATAATATGGTTGTCATTAACCATTGTTGTTGATATAAATTATCATCATGTTGATTAACTAACCAAGGTACTATAAATTGTAAACAAATTGGGAACAATATATAGTATAGATAATTTAGATAATGTTGGACTACCGATATAGGTATGACTAGATTTAATACGAATAACCAATATTTGTTATTTGCATAACTAAGCCGATGATGATATTTTAGGTACAGGTGCTGCTGATTCAATGGTGGGTATTTCAATGTATACATATATGTCCAAAATCTATGGTTTAGTCGATTATCGATATTATGGTCTTTCATTAGCCAATTGTTTATACAAAATAAACAAAACATAACAATTATGGCCAATACTAGTCCAATTAATTTCCTATTACGATTATCCTGGACATAGTAACCAATAAAATCAGCTACCAGTGCCAGCCATTGGTGATCATCTGTTAGACTGATTATCATAAATCTCAGTGCATTCAACAATAGTATGACTTTAATCAGGACTACCCTAACCATACGTTTACTACTATCCAATGGTTTCCGTCTATAGTATAGGTCATCGTATGTATTGTAAACAGATATCCAATTTTGACGATTAAATTGTTCAATCATTTCATGTAATTGTGTATAGGTTTTAGTCAATACATTATCATTCAAATACTGTATTAAACGTAAACTTAATGTTAGAAATATTAGTAAATAGTTGACAAAATTTCTAATTATATTTTCCATAAATTTTTATTGTTGTTATTTTTTGTATTAATAAAAATTTTGATATATTTTATAATATTATTATTTTTTAAATTATATAATAATTTAGTAAAATATTTTAAGTTTTTAACTTTTTTGGATAAATTACTTGATTTACTTAAATTATTATTAGATTAAAATAATCTAAAATTTATTTATTTATAATAAAAACTTTCAACTAATGTAAACAAAATTCATTACTATAGATATATATATATACAGTATTAGTAAGTGATTAACAAAAAATAAATAAATAAATATATTAATAATTAGTATATTTTATTTTAGTTTTTAATTTCAATAATAGAAATATAAATCTTAATTAAATTATTTATAGAATTATATTTATAATATATATATATTTTTTTGTTTTGTGAGAAAATAATAATATTTAACATACAGTGGAATAATTAATATTTCTTATTAAAATTACAGAATTTCGTGATATTTAAAAAAAAAACTTTTATAAAACTTTTATTGTAGTTATACTAATATATAAATTATTAGCAAAATATTATTTATTATAATAATAATAATTATTATTATTATATTTTATTTATTATTAATTAAGTAAAACCTGTATATACCGGTATATTCAAAATAAACTCATATATTGATTGATATTATAAAAACTAAAAATTTATAGATTTCAATATTAACTATTATAGAAAATAAAAAAAAATTAAGTTTATTGAAAATCTTATAATAATTATAATAAAGTCAAATAATAATTTAGTTAAAATATTAATATATTATTAAATAATTATAATAACTAAAAAACCTAATAATAATAATGTTAAGCAGTTAAAAAATATTGATTGAATTTTAAAATAATAATAATAAATAACAAAAATAAAATTTATTAGTAGATATTTATTTTATAAATAATTTAAAAACTCATATATAATTTTATTAGCCAATCATTGTTAGAAACAATGTATAATTATTGGCCAAAACAAATAGATATTGAAATACAATGAATCCGGTTATGGGAAACCAATCGCCACAATAAAAACCAATACAATCATCGGATAGATGTTCAATAAATTTTAAAAATTTCAATCTATCAACAATCGACAAACTAGTATCCAATTTAATTAATTGTGTATAAATTAATTTTCTAGGTTTATGTGTTAGGATGATTTAGCCAACATAATACCCAACCAGCTAATATACCCACTAATGATTGAATAATAACCATAGCATAAATTATTAGTCTATAAACTAAATCTAGATTACAATTGTTGGCAATATAAATGGAAAAATATTATCAATGTATACCATAGATAGTATATACTAAGTAATAGATTTTTTTTAAAAATAATTATAATTAATAATATTTAGCCAAACACTGTTAAAAACATTGTATAATTGTTGGCCAAAACAAATAGATATTGAAATACAATAAACCCGGTTATGGGAAACCAATCGCCACAATAAAAACCAATACAATCATCGGATAGACGTTCAATAAATTTTTTAATTTTCAATCTGTCAACAATCGACAAACTAGTATCCAATTTAATTAATTGTCTATAAATTAATTTCAATGGTCTATGTGCCAGATGATTTAGCCAACAAAATAACCAAGCTACTACTAGACCAATTAGAAATTGACAAATAGCCAGATCATAAATTAATAGTCTATAAACTAAATTTAGATTACTATTGGATGCAATATAAATGCTAAACATTATTACTGTATACCATAGATAATATATAGAAAGTAATACGGTTGAATAATATGAGCTAGTTACTTTTATTAGTTTGCAAACACACTGGTGCTCATCAATGTATGACATTAGCTTGCTAATCGATGTAATCGATAATCTACCATGATGATGATTAATAAATTTTTGGTTAACCTCCCATATTTTTACTAATAAATAGCCAATCGATACAATCGATAATTGTATATAATAGATAAGTATTGCAAAAAAATGTTGTAAACCTATTATAAATACCAGGGTCCATATAATTGAAGCTATTAACCATTGTTGTTGATATAAATTATCATCATGTTGTTTAAATAACCAAGGTATTATAAATTGTAGGCCAATTGGTAACCATATATAGTATAGATAATTGAAATAATGTATGACTACTAATATAGGTATGACTAGATTTAATACAAATAGCCAATACTTATTGTTTGCATAACTAAGCCGATGATGTGATTTTAGGTACTGGTGCTCCTGATTCAATGGTGGGTATTTCAATGTATACATATATGTCCAAAATCGATGAGTCAGTTGATTATCAAAATTTTTGTCTTTCAATAGCCAATTGTTTATACAAAATAAACAAAATATAGCCATTATAGCCAATACTAGTCCAATTAATTTCCTATTACGATTATCCTGGACATAGAAACCAATAAAATCGCCTACCAGTGCCAGACATTGGTAATTATCTGTTAAACCAATTACCATAAATCTGAATGCATTCAACAATAGTATGGCTTTAATCAGGACTACCCTAACCATACGTTTACTACTATCCAATGGCCGGCGCCTATAGTATAGGTCATCGTATGTATTGTAAACAGATATCCAATTTTGACGATTAAATTGTTCAATCATTTCATGTAATTGTGTATAGGTTTTAGTCAATACATTATCATTCAGATACTGTATAATACGTAAACTTAATGTTAAATACATTAGTATAAAGTAAACAAAATTTCTAATTATGTTTGCCATTAGTTTTTTTTAGTTAATAGAGATTTAATTTTATTTAAATATATATATATATCATAACAAATAATATTTAAAGTAAAATAACTAAATAATTATTTGTCTTTCTTATTAAAAAAAATAAATTATTTACTTGATTTAATTGAAAATTATTATTAGATTTATATAGTTTTATCAAATGTTGTCTAATTAACTAAATAAACTTACAAACTAATGCAACCAAAAAAAATTTTTTACAGTTATTATATTATTACAGATAATATTTTTTTTCAGAAATTGAAATTATATTTTCAATAAATTAATTTTTTTTATATTTTTTTTGTATAATAGATTCATAATAAACCAGTTAAGAATGCTAGAAAGCATTTTCAGAAAAAAAACTTGAATAGCATTGAAAACCATTAGTTTGTATAATTATAGCGGCTATATAATAACATATAAAAATTTAAAAACTGGTCAGATATACATAATATAAATATTGTCATGTATGGTATCAAATGATTTAGTATGACAAAATAAACTTAACTTTAGTCATGTAGAGTATCAAATGACTCGGTATGACAAAATAAACAACTATAGTCATGTGGGGTATCAAATGATTTAGTATAACAAAATAATCATCTATAATTATACTTTTGCCGCTTATACTTATTCTTTTTGTTCCCGTAGATATCAAAATTTTAATGCATATTTTTATCCTTGTTTTTGATGCTTTATTCAAATTTATACTTAAAAAAAATTCTTAAAATTTTTTTTATACTTTTGCCGCCATTTAAAAAAAATTATACTGATATATTATATCATATTTTTGATGCTCTTTACAATTCTAAACGTTAAAATTTTTACCTAATTTTTTTACTTTGGCCGCCATTTTCTTTATGTTCCCGAAGAGATATCAAAATTTTAGTGTTTTTTTATTCTTGTTTTTAATGCTTTATTCAAATCTATACTTAAAAAAATTTTCTTAAAATTTTTCTTACTTTTGCCGCCATTTTGTCTATGTTCCCGAAGAGTTATCAAAATTTTGATGCAACTTTTCAATACATTATTAGTAGTCCTCTAACCGAATCTGAAGTCAGAATTTCAAAATTCGCAAAATGAAATGCTACAGACACACACACACACTAAAAAGGCTCATATAGATTTCAGAAAACAAAACTTTTCAAGTTTTTTTTGAAAATTAAGTTCACATTATAAGTCTATTTTACTTATTCAAAAAAAAAAAAATAAAATAAATAAAATAATCATAATATTAAATAGGAACTAATTAGACTAAAAATATATAAAAAATATAAATTATATTATAATTACAAAATTTCGTGATATTTTTCTTGAATTTCTTAGTATAAGTTTTTATTAAAGCTTTTATTTTAAAAACATATTTTTTTATTAGTATACTCTTGATATTTAGAAATTTATTTAAAAAAAAAATTATTATATACTAATCAATATTCTTTAGATATATTATTGTTTTTTATTATAATTAAATATATATATATAGGTATACCTATAATAGATTCAATATGAATAAGTAATATATTTATTATAGCTATACTTTTAGCTGATATTTTTAAGGTACAGGTGCTGATGATATTTCATTGAAAACACACACACACACACACACACATATATATATATATATATATAGTTTATATATATATATATTTAAATATATTAAATAATTATAATAACTAAAAAAAGTAATAATAATAATATTAAGCAGTTAAAATATTAATTGAATTTATTTATTAAAAAATAATAATAATACATCAATCAAATCAGTTTATTAGTATATTTTAATTTAAAAAATAATTTATATATAATTTGTTAGCCAAACATTGTTAGAAACAATGTATAATTGTTGGCCAAAACAAATAGATATTGAAATACAATGAATCCGGTTATGGGAAACCAATTGCCACAATAAAAACCAATACAATCATCGGATAGACGTTCAATAAATTTTAAAATTTTCAATCTATCAACAATCGACAAACTAGTATCCAATTTAATTAATTGCGCAAACATTAATTTTCTAGGTTTATGTGCTAGATGATTTAGCCACACAATGAATACCCAACCAGCTAATAGACCCACTAATGATTGAATAATAACCATACAATAAATTAATAGTCTATACAGTAAATCTAGATTACAATTGTTGGCAATATAAATGTAAAAATATTATCAATGTATACCATAGATAGACTGACCACCCATACAGGTGACGCCTGTATCATACAGGAATGTATGGTCTGATACAGGTGACAGGAAAGGGGTTAACCTGTATAATGTAATATACAGTTTTAAAATATGTGAAACCAATTAATTAATAAAAGTATAAAATAACTATGAAGTAAAATTTGTTAATAAAAATTGGTAAAATTTTTAATATAAAGTTTAAATATATAAAATAAATTTTTAAAAATTAAATTTTATAAAATAAAGTTGTTCATGTTCAAAATAAAAAAACTAAATTTCATCTTTTTATGTAATTATATTTAAATTTATTTTTAAAAAAAAATTTATATTATAAATATATATATAGTTATTTGAATACAGGTTAACATACAGTAATATAATATTTAATATACAGGAAAATACAGGTGAAATTCATATATTTTATTGTATTATACAGGTTTACTAATAAATAGAGTGGTCAGTCTAACCATAGATAGTATATATTAAGTAATAGTGTTGAATAATATTTGCTAGTATACTGTATTAATTTATCTAACATACAGGTGCTCATCAAATTGATGACATTAACTTATTAATAATAATATAATTATTAATATTATTAGAAATTTTACCATGATGATGATGATGATGATGTAGTTTAATAAATTTTTGGCTACCCTCCCAAATTTTCAACAATATATAGCCAAACGATACAAATGCTATTAACGTATAGTAGTATAGTTGGGCAAAAAATTGTTGCATACCTATCAAAAATACCAGGGTCCATATAATTGTTGGCCATATTAGCATAGTTGATTGTTGGCCATTAGTATTATTAGTAAATGACCATGGTATTAAATTAGTTAAAACAATTGTATCCAACATATATAGATTATAATAAATAAATAATAATTAAATATTGTTAGTGGTATAAATAGATTAGATATGAATAACCAATATTTATTATAGGTATATTTGAGCTGATATTTTAGATACCGGTGCTGAGGATATTTCATTGAAAACATATACGTCCAAAATCTATGGGACAGTCTAGTAGTAGTGTTAGTAGTAGTCAAGCACTGGTAGTCTTTAATTAGCCAACTATTGCTTTAAAACAAACTATATAAAAAAACAATAGCCACTACTAGTCCAATAAATTTTCTATCGCTATTATCCTGGATATAGTAACAAATAAAATTTGATACCAGTGCCAGCCATTGGGGATCATCTGTTAGACTGATTACCATAAATCTGAATGCATTCAACAATATTACAGATTTGATTAGCAATATCCTAACCATACGTTTACGACTATCCAATGGCCGGCGCCTATAGTATAGGTCATCGTATGTATTGTAAACAGATAACCAATTTTGACGATTAAATTGTTCAATCATTTCATGTAATTGTGTATAGGTTTTAGTCAATACATTATCGTTCAGATACTGTATTAAACGTAAACTTAATGTTAGAAACATTAGTATAAAGTAAATAAAATTTCTAATTATATTTGCCATTAGTTTTTCTTAATCGTTATAAGAGTTATAATTTTATTTAAATATTTATTTAATGACAAAATATTTAAATTAAATAAACAACTAAATAATTATTTAACTAATTTATTAAAAATGAAATTAATTACTGGATTTAATTAAAAATTATTATTTAATTTATATAGATTTTTACAACAACAAAAATGTTGTCTATTTAACTTATGAAACTTTAATGATGGGTTTATAATTCTGTATACGATTTTAACATGGGAAAAAAAAACCCAAAAATCCCTAATATGTATACGCAACGTAGTTGCAATTCACAATAGGAATAAAGATGACGCAATAATACATGACGCAATAATAATATATATAGATATATAAGTTTTTGCTTAATTAATATAATTAATAATATAAAATAATTATTATAGTCTATTGCAAATAATACATAAATTACGCAAACAAATAACGTTAAACAACACAAACATGACGCAAATAATACATAAATTACGGTGTCACTTACCCGTGGGGCGCCACGTGACAATGATTTTCTTATATTTTAACGCTTTTATTAAGAATTCTTTCAATTTTATAAGAACTATTATTAATACAAATTAAATAATATAGAGAAATTAAGCCTAATATACCAAATAAAAATACGTCTAAATGTTTTTTATAGTCAAAGTCCCAATTAAACTTCATTTTTACATAAATTAAAAGCTACTTACTATTATTGTTTACCCGAGGGGTGATTTATATAGGCCCTCATGATATTTCAATACTACCAGATAGAAAGTAAAGACCACCATTATGCAGTGGTTGGGAAAGATATTTCGACTTTATGCATCGAACAGAGTAAAGACCACCATTATGCAGTGGTTGGGAAAGATATTCCGACATAGACATCGGACAGAGATTAAAGACCACCATTATGCAGTGGTTGGGAAAGATATTTCGACATTATGCATCGAACAGAGTAAAGACCACCATTATGCAGTGGTTGGGAAAATATTTTGGTAGTATTAACTTAAGCACAGACAAAGCCATATGGAAATGTATATACTCCATTTATATAGCGTTTGTCACTTGTTACTTTATATTCTTTTTTATAGTATTTTGTGTTAATGTCATTGTATTTATTAATGACAAATTGACGCTGTGGGACTTTAATTATACTGTTTTCATTTGAATCTCTATAATTTAGCGCCATATTAAGCATTTTCTCAAAACTGATTGATTGTTTTGCTAGAAAATGACATGTTATTCCTTTACACTTAAATAGGGACACAATAGCCCCATCACTTTTTTGTACACTAAAGCCATAATTTTTTGGCCCTAAAGCAGCAAACTCAATACACTTTGAATTGCTTGTGTAATCTTTTATAATCTCGTCTGTCAAATCTCCCAAATAATCACCACATACTATTATAGGATCGGTATATTTTCTATAAAATATAACTGAATCTGTATCGTGGTATAGGAGACTTTTTGGTCTTATGATTTCAATTTCTTCCATGATTTTGTATAATTTTATTCTAGCATAAGCAGTCACAAATGAAGCAACTGCGACATTATAATTTCTAGCATAATCTTTGTCATCATCTATATATTTCCAAGTAAATATAATTGTATCTTCATTAACAAATACATGTCCTAATAATTCTATATGTTTATTGGTTATTAACTCCCAATAATCGTTGAATGTCTTTATAATTGAAGTTCTATTTTGATTTGGTCTTTGCGCTAATTTTCCCCAAAGACTATTCAACATTAACTTAGCAATGTATCTTAGAGCCTCATTTTTCTGAATTTTATTATACTCCAATTTAACCCCTTCTTTCTCATAATAATTTTCTATATATTGTTGCTTTAAATCTTCAGAAGTACACCACTCTGGCCAACCACTACTTTCTTGCTTAATTTTTAAAAACATGTCTATATATATTTTGAATTTGTTTTTACTGTAATCTTTTTCATAATCTAAAACTTCATATATTGTATTTATTGTGTAACCTTTTTCTAATGCTAGCTTTAATTCTTCAGTAGTCCATGTACCTGTAAATGATCTATTATTACAGATACATGTAGCTGATTTAGTTTTTGCACAGTTGACACATAAAGGGAATAGTAATTTATGGTCCAACATTACTGGCAAAACAGGTAAGTATAAATTATTAGGGGCGGTAACTTTGCATTTAACAAAGCCAAAGTAATTACTTAAGGTGTAATCAAAATCTTCATTAATAATACGTGGGTGAGACTGGGGGTATGGAAAATATTTAAGAACATAAGGGTACAGTGAACAAACATCCAAATACTTAATTTCTTCATCAATGTTAGCTTTATATAGAAAATGTAAATTATTAGTTCTTCCCCCAAATAAACTGTTACGGATATTGATTGATTCGTGATTTTTATGATATGTAAAGCGAGAGTTATAGTAAGCTTTCAAATCTTTATTTTCTAGCTGTTTTTTAAATTCACACTCCCAAATACTAACTACATTATATTTAGATTTTAGGAAATTAATTTTGTCTACTGTATACTTATATCTCTCATTGGGGGTTAGGATATCGGTTTTATTTCTAACTAGTTTTTCATCCCTATTATTTTTGAATGTACAAGTACAACCATGCCAAAAACAACCTAAATACTCATATACAGTATCATTATAAAACCCGTCTACCCAATAATTACCTATTCTGTATTCCCTTTTTAGTGTAATATTATTTTCCTTTTGTATGTAATCTAACCAACAATTTGCACTTATAGAGTTATTTTTTGCTTTTGTATACCCTTTAACTGGAGTATTGGCTAAATCATTATCTTGTATAATATTTGTAGTAAAAACTTCTAAAGCTATAGATGCTAAAGTAAAGCATCTAGTAATGGGGTCAATGCCTGTTAAATCTATGAAATTTTGCCTAAACTTTAATACACATTGTAATAAAATTTCCACATCATTCCTACAATACATAATTAATTCATCCATAAAATTCCAGTCACGTCTATCTAATTGCTGCTGATACCATTGAAAAAATTTATCTCTTTTTTCAACACTCATATAATCTGGGCTAAAATATTTAGTCAGGTATAGGTCCAATATAATTATAATTTTCTGGTAAGTTAAATATGTGTGGAAATTCCCCTTTAGCTATATTAATATCTAAACCCATAGCTTTAGGTAATTTTTCTAATGATTGGAGAAAATAATTTAAACTATCCATCATTTTTACATTACCGCACTTGATAAATAATATTTTCCTACCTCGTAATACTACTTCTACGTTATTATAATATCTATTCCAGAGTTCCTTTAAAATAAACTGTGCATCATAACCTCTGGCGTTATGAGCAAATGTATATACTTCAGATTTATTTTTCTCAGCCAATACTGCTAAATCATTATAAATATAATCAACAAACTCTTTAATACAATTGTCGCCAAAAAATACTTTTTCTTCACAAGGACAAACACTACAACTATCACTACATTTATCACATTTAACTTTAGAAATAACTAAATTAGGTCTATGAAAGTCATCAATCTGTGTACTTTCAATATCAAAAGCTACTATAAATTTATTAATACTATCTTGCTCTACTAATTTATCTATAGCTTTAGGTGTAATAAAGCAATAATGCGGCTGTTCTTTTGTTATTAGATTACACTTCTTACACCTATAAAATCCGCATTTATGTTTATGTTTAGCGTTATATATAAATCTACACTCTTTACATTGTTTAAGAAATTTACATAATTTATTTTTTATATGTCTATCATAACAATTTTGACTTTTGAATACTCTATTACAATCAAAACAAATAATATCATGTAAATCACCTGTGCATTTTTCATAACACTGAGAACATTTATACTGACACCTGTGATCATAAAAATTATTATAAGCAACTAAACATGGCTCACAAAAAAAATCTTTACCATAATAACCCTTTATATTAACTATTGCATTATAATGGTCTTTATGAAATTCTATATAAATTTTCTTATTATTTTCTGGTCCTATAAATAAATAATTATCCCTTTCTTCAGCAAAAATTACTATAATCTGATAAGAGGGGAATATTTTTTGTATTTCAGACCACTCATTATGCCCTAACTTTGTATTAACATCTATATTACACTTGAGAGCCAATTCAGCAGCTCCATTATACTGTGCTAGATTTTTATTTTCTTTAACAGTATACCAAATTTTTTTATTTAAATTATTCTTATTATCTGTATAATATTTAGAAACAAATAAAGCCCTAAACCCACAACTATTATCTGCATTTTTTATATAAACTACCGATCGTTTACTTTTACTAACTTGGTCTATTGTTTTTGGAGCTTTGGCTATTTTAACATAGCCACCGCCATTTTGAGGTTTACTAATACTAATATTTAAATCAAACTTTTTATTATGGAAAAAAGATTTAAATGACTGGGCAATCATTTCCATCTTTTTGAATACCATAATAGGAGAAAAATCTGATTTCTTAGTGTGTATATAAATAGGCGTTTCCATTTCTTCATGAGATATGGAAACAGTTATATAATCTCTGTCTTCTGCATCAGGTATCATTTCATCTATAAAAGTAGATAATTGTGATTCTAATTCATCTTTAATTTCAGCTAAATTGGGTTCAGTGTTTAAATCATGTTCAATAGTAAAGCTAGTTGTTCTCTCAATCATATTAAATTTATTGTATTTTTTAGTAGAAATAGCAGATTGTCTTACTAAATTCAAGAGCGGGTAAGGCTCTGGTTGTGACATTGTTGGCATTTAATGTCTAACTGACTTATTATTATTGATTTGGCTACTAATATAGACATTTTTACATTTACACGCATGCGCAGTAATAAAAGCCGACGCAATCATTTACGCATGCGCAGTAATTAAAGTTGATGCAATCTTTTACCCGTGCGCAGTAATAAAAGTTGACGCAATGCTTTACGCATGCGCAATAATAACAGTGACGTAATATATAAATTTCGTCGATATAATACATAAATAATATAACGCAAGTCTATAATAGGAGATTTGAAATCTAATTAAATAAAAATGGAATTAATAAGCTTTAAAGAAAAGAGATATAATATATTCAACACTATTGAAAAAGTATTTAAGTATAATGTTAAAAGTTTATTTTGTATAGCTCAATTAAATTTTATATTAGATGAAGAGTTTAATAAACATAGTGATGAAGATATGTTTTCTATAGAGTTAACTAATGAACTATATAATGTGCCTTTTTATTATGCCCCAATTAAAATAAAAAATTTTAATTACGAAAATATATTGGATATGATTAATGAAAAACAGCACGATTTTACGTTTTATAATGACGTAATAATATTAACATTGCGTATAATAAAAGCTCCTACTACGCATGTTCCATAAAATGTATATAAAGCATGATTTAAACTCATGTACATTCAGTCATGGGTAATCCATTCAAAATTACGTGTCCTCCAAAAGATGTACAATATATATTCAAATGTAAATATTGTGAAAATGAAATATACACTGGTGATCTTATACCACATTACAGAAAATGTAGTGAAATAAATGTAAATAATAACTTGTCACTGGAACAATCAAAAATGGAAATATTATTATTTTTGACTCAAATTGTGACAAAATGTAATAAATCTGTTGGACAATATTTGAATAAAAACGAAGAATTTGATGAATCTCTTATGACTATATACGAATTTCTAAACAAAACAAGAAAATTGTCGATATATGCGGCAACATTTTTCTTTGCAAACAAGATACCATTAGATCACATGTTTATACTGGAACAAATTACTGAAGATATTCCAACCACTCGTGTGCCTAAATTTGATATTTTTGAATTTAATGAAGAAATGCGCCAAAATTTAAAACGATACACATTAAAAACAATAAACGACTGGTATAAAATAAATAAAGGATATATAAATAATCAGTATTATTGGGATACTGATTTATTTAGATAAATTAATCAATAGAGGGCACTATACGAGCCCACGGCTCTTTTCTCTTCTATATAAGTAACAAATTTTATAAAATATATTTAGTTATGGGTCGAGTATTCGGCATAACGTATCGTTATCCAAATGAAGATGAAATGTTTAAGTGTAAATATTGTAACATTGTATTATATAGCGGTGAAATTTTGATACATCATCGAAAATGTAGTAAACAACATTTTAATAAAATACTAAACTTGAAGCAAGCTCAATGTGAATCTTTACTATTTGTTGTTGGAATTATTGATATACATAATAAAAGTATATCCACATATTATGAAGATAACGAATTCAAAAAGTTTTTAAAAGACTTGTACTTTTTCTTGTACAAGTATTGGGGACCTGACAGAAGAGTAACATTAGTCAGTTTTTTCTACAACGATAATTATGATCGAGCATACACTTTTATATTAAATCAAATATTGGAAAAACACTTAACCACAATATACATATTTGATTGTGTGCGTGATCAAATTGTATTTAACCGACCAATTAATATTTCTGCAAAAGAACATAATGAATATTATTTAAAAAATCAAAGAAATATAACAGATGTAGAAGAATGGGATGATGTAATATTTGAAGCGTAATAAATTAATAAAAGAGAGGTGATTAATGACCTCCGGTCAAATTATGGATATTAAACATATACAATTTAAACATCCATGTAATTGTCTTATAATAGGTCAAACAGGAACAGGCAAAACCGTATTAATTAGGCGTATATTAAAAAACTATGAAAATCAATTTTATAATATAAATAAAATAACTATTAATGTATTGTGGGCATATGGGCAATGGCAACCGTTAATAGATGTAAATATAGCAGAAAATGTAAATGTAGTATATGTTAATGGCTTACCTACAGAGGACTTGATTATAAAGTCTAAGCCAGATATAGTAATTATAGATGATTTGATGAACGCTATTCATAAAGAACCAAAGTTTGAAGATATTTTCACAAAAATGTCTCATCATTTAAATTTTAGTGTCTTTTTTATAATACAAAATGCTTTTTATCAATCAAAATCAATGAGAACAATAAGTATTAACCAGCATTATATGATATTATTTAAAAATACTAGAGATAAAACACAAATAATGACATTAGCAAGACAAATGTATCCGAATAATGTAAAATATTTTATAGATTCATATACTGATGCTACAAATGAATCCTATGGATACTTAAAAGTAGATTTAACAACAGACACGCCTGATCTATTACGACTCACTACTAAAATTACTAAAGAAGAATCTCATTGGCCAATTGGCTATGTAGATAATAATAGGGCATAAATTAAGTAAATATAATAAAATGGCCCTTAAAAAAGCTTACGAAAAATTAAAATTTATATCTACAATTAAAAATCCTAATTTAAGGAGTAAATTATTACTATCAGTTGCCGATAATGACTTGTTTAATGCACTACATGAAATAGCTTTAAATTATAATAAAGGTAATATTAGTCTAAATAAACCACAACAAAGACAAATTTCAAAGTTTAAATCAATATTGAAAAAATTAAGTAGAAAACCAAAAACATTAAGAATTAAGAAAAAATTAATCAAACAATCAGGCGGGTTTTTGCCTATATTAATACCTGCTGTAGCTGCAGTATTAACCACACTTATAACAAATGGATAAAGTATACTTAATACCTATGAAAGAAATTAAAAATTTAATTACAATAATATTAAAATTAGCTAAAAATAATAGTTTTGATGACAATTTAATTATGAAAGGTACAAATGAAGATATATCAGAGTATATATTATCATTATATATGCCTAAAGATTTACCTAATAAAGAAAAGTTTAATAGTTTTTTGAAAATAGTTAATAATAATAATGATACAAAAAAATTATATACAAAAATTTCTCCAGTTAAAGCAAAAATAAAAAAATTAAATTGGATCTCAATAGATAATTAATGGAAAAAGTACTTACTGGTATTTATTATGATATCGGACATCCGGCCAGTTATTCAACACACTTAAAACTTTATAATGCAGCTAAAGAGCATTTACCTGAACTTACATTAAAACAAGTAAAAGACTGGTTAAGTAGTCAAATAACTTATACATTACATAAGCCAGTTAGACGACATTTTGAACGTAATCCTATTATAGTAGATTGTGTAAATTATCAATGGGAGGCTGATTTGGTAGACATGCAAGAATTTAAAAAAGTAAACAAAGGGTATAATTATATATTAACAGTTGTAGATGTCATGTCAAAATATGCATGGGCTAAACCATTAAAAAATAAAACAGGTATAGAATTAACAAAGGTATATGATAGTTTAACAAAAAATGAGAAACCATTTTATTTACGAACAGATCAGGGAAAAGAGTTTCTAAATAAAGACTTTAAAATGTTATTAAAAAGAAAAAATATACATCATTTTACAAGTAAAAATCATACTATAAAATGTGCTATTGTTGAAAGATTTAATAGAACACTAAAGGGTTACATGTATAAATACTTTACAGCTAAAGGAACACGTATTTGGTATAATATATTACCACAATTACTAGAAAAATATAACAATACATATCATAAAACAATTAAAATGACTCCATTACAGGCAACAAGTACAAATTGTAAAGAGTTATTTAAGACAATTTATGGTCATAATGATAGATATTCCATGAATCAAAGTAAATCAAAAATTAATATAGACGATACTGTTAGAGTAGCTTACGAAAAGCAACCATTTGATAAATCTTACTATCCTAATTGGACAGATGTAATATCTAAAGTAGATACTATTAGAGAACAATCAGTTAAACCTATATATAAAGTAAATGATAATAATTTATATCCAGAACAAGTACAAAAAGTAAAGGAAAATTTATTTAGAGTAGAAAAAATATTAAAGAAAAGAGTGCATAAAGGAGTAAAACAATGCTATATAAAGTGGTTGGGGTATTCAAATGAGTACAATTCATGGATAAATGAATCTGATATTCAACAGTTATAACTTGGCAAAGCCAATAATAGTAACATATTCAATTAATTAATTAAAAATGGAAACACAATATTATATTACTTTACATTCTGGTAAGAAAATTAACAATTTTACAAAAGAATTATATAAAACAATAGAATTACAAGATGAATGGGAAGTAGGATTAGCAGAAATTACATATGAAAAAACATGGCTTACATTACCATATGATCAATATGTAGAAATTATATATCAGGACTTGAAAAAAGGTAAATATTTAGGTCAATCAGAAAAAATTATTATAAAAGCAGGTAATTACACAGCTGAAGAGCTGAGATGTGAGGCTATATTAGCATTTAATCAATTACAAACAAAAGTCAACGGTAAAGTATACGTTAAAGGTATACCAGAAAAAGAATATACAAAGAATATAAATATATCTATAGAGTCAAATAAATTAGTATTAGATTTTGGTTGGCTAGACAACCAATGTGTTTTAATACCAATGTTTTCAAAATTACTTGGTCAGTTATTAGGCTTTTCAAGAGAACGAATGCTAAAGTATGCTTACAATAATTTTAAAAAATATAAAAACAATACAGTATCGCAATTATTAATGAAAGAAATCCCTCAATTAGTAGGTAAAGACGTAGATTTAGAGTATTATAAATATTTAGAATCATTTTATGTTTGTTCAAATATATGCCATAAAAATTTTATTAATGGCGAAAATACAAATGTATTAAGAGAAGTTTTTATAGATAATAGTTTAGAATATAAGCCAATACATCAAATATACAATAGAATATATTATTATCCAGTTAAATATAATGAATTTAATAAATTAACAATACAAATTAAAAGTAAATATAATGGACAATTAATTCCGTTTTATTCAGGGCAATTAAAAGTAGTACTTCATTTTAAAAAAGTAAATAATATAGTTAATATTGTAACAGAACCGGAAGTAAAGCCTGTTAATCCGGATGTAGAAATATTACCAAAGCCAGACCCAGAAACTCGTGAACCCCGAGAGCCATCAAATAATAAACCTGAAACTGAAAATGATAGGCATCCGTTTGATGTTGATTATGTTAAAACAATAATTGAAGTTGAAGAAGAGTTAATATTAGATGATGATGAAGATGATGATTAAAAAATGGACGACTTTTACATAACATTGCCTTCTAATGTAAAAAGTGATTTATATACTAATACATTAGCAAATTATAAAACAAAGTTAGTTTCTCCAATCAATTTGGAAGACAAATGGGAAGCCGGTATAAGTAGTATAAGTTATACAAAAAGTTGGATGAATGTTCCAGAGAAACAATACATTTCATTTGTTTATTTTCATAAGGGTGAACAGCATGTAAGACATCATGCAAGTATAAAAGCAGGCTTATATTTAACTATTGAAAGTTTAATTAAACAAATAAACGATTCTATTGAAGAAACTCAAAATACAGCCAATGAAGATTTGAATAAAAGAATAAGATATTATTATGAAAATCAGGATAAATTTACTAATGATGCTAAAAGTGCTAAACATGTTATAAATAGAAACAGAATGGCTTTTGCAAGAAGTTTTATTCTTACTCATACAAAAGATGAAATTAATGAATATGGTAGACAATTTAATAAACAATTGTTAGAAAATGCTAAAGAACTTAAAAAACAAATGGAAAATGAAAATAATGATATAAAAAAAAATATTGAAAATGTTACAAATGTTAAAGAAACAAATAATATCACACAAAAAGTATCTCATAAAGAATTATTTTATAAAAAACTAAGAGATTTAACTGCTAGCGATGTTAATACTGCAACTATCGAGTTGCCTACTTTTGGGTATGAAAATCATTTTAAAACAACATTTATTCAGTTATCGAAATATAAAGATTTTCATGTATATCCATTATTAACACCCCAGTTATATAGAATATTAGGATTTGATCAATTAGCATATGAAAAAATAATTGATGAAAAATTAAATAAGTTTCAAAGCAGTTTTGAAAATGATGCAAATTTCAAACCTGAATTAAAGAGTAACAAAATATATTCCATGGGTCCTTATGATTTGTATGCTAATTTTCATTCGTTATTTATTTACTGTAATATTATCAAGCCAAATTATGTAGGTGATTCTTTGACACAATTGTTGAGGTTTGTAGAAATACCAACAAAAGCAAACTTTGGAGAACAAATAGTAATTACATATCCAAATATTCAGTATTCTCCGGTCTTGTATAATAATATAGATGACATTGAAATTGATATTAAAGATGATACTGGAGAAACAATTCCTTTTTTATTTGGACGTACTATATGTGTATTACATTTTAGAAAAATTAATTAAATATATTAATGCTATGCATTAATAATAGATAGTATACTATAATTTATATATAAATATGAAATATATACGTAAAAAACGTATAAAACGCAAACAAAAGGGCGGTTTTCTGCCGCTATTATTAGCGGCAGGTTTGTATGCTGGTTATAAAGGTATTAAAAACAATATTAGCGAAGCTGTACAAAAATTAGAGCAACAAAAACAATTGGGCCGTAGACGTCGTAAATGATTGTTCAATATGGTAATGCCGCACCAGATCGATCCAACAGATATACAAAAACTAGCTCCAACACTAGCTCCAACACTAGTTCCAACAATGGCTCCAACACTAGCACCAACACTAGCTCCAACACTAGTTCTAACACTAGTACAAACACTAGCTCAAATAAAGATAAACAAAAAGGTAAGGGGAAAGTAATAATAGGTGGGGAAAAAATTTTTAATTACAAAATGACAAATCCGTACATTCAAATTTATTCTAATCAAGCAGGCCGAGGTTTGTCTGCATTTCAAGGTGTAAGATTTCAAAGAGGCCACGGATTTTTCGGCCGATTAGTTGGTCCAATATTCAATTTTCTTAAATCATTAGCACCAAGCGTTGCAAAGTCTGTTCTTCCACATGCTGTAAGTCTAGCTTCAGATGTCGTTTCCGGTCAAAATGTAAAGGATTCAGCACTAAGACATTTGCGTGCTGGAGCAAAAAGTGCAGCCAATACAACATTAGATCAATTAAAAACTAGATTACAAGGCGGTTCAGGACGTAAACGGCGTAAAAACAGAGTTAATAATAGAAAAAAGAAACGTAGGAAAAATTAAAAATGTCTCATATAACAACATTGCCGGAATTTGATTTATTTACTCAGCCTCCATTACAATTAACGATAGATAAGACTATAGTTTCTGAACACAGACCAATAGTACCGTTAATAAATTCAATAAATCCAATACAATTTGCAGTAAACTCGGCAATAGATGAGTATATTAATCTTAAGGACTCTTATATTTATTTTAAATTAAAAATTGATATTAAGCGTAAAGTTCCAGGAGATGTTACTGATGCTGATTGGAAGAAAATTCAGCCTGTAAGCAATTTATTACATTCAATATTCAAGCATGTAGACCTTGAGATTGAAGGCAAATCTATAGTTGAAGCATATCAAACATATGCATATAAAGCATATTTTGAGACGCTACTAGGATATACAGATGTAGCAAAGCAAGGCTACTTGGATGCATCTGGTTGGTATGAAGATTGTTCCCATAAAGACGTAATTTCAGAGCCAATCTCTAATTGGATTAAACCAGATCCAATAAATAAAGACGGTACTGGTAAAAGTATAGTTATTTGTGGTAAATTACATTTAGATTTAGCATTTCAGCCACGAAATTTATTGGGCGGTACTAGATTTATGTTAACTTTATATCCACACGACCCAAAATTTTATTTATTAAATCCAGACGAAACGTTAACTGCAAGTGTTAGCTTTCAGGACATTGCCTTATACGTATCTAAAAGTAAAATCAATTCACAAGTTGTTGAGGCACATAATTTAGTGCTAGGCTCTCATAGTAATAAAATGCCAAATACAGCAAAATATCCTATAATGAGAGGTAATGTTAAATCATTTTCAATTAATCAAGGTCTTTATGATTGCATAATTGATAATGCACTTACAGGTCAAATACCTCGAAGAATATTTGTAGCATTAGTTGATCATGAAGCATATACAGGTAGCTTAAAAATAAAAATATATCAAAATGTGTATAAAGTATATAATTTGTTATTTCATTTGCTGTTTTCGTAAAAAGCGACATCTGTGAATGTATAATAGTAACCAAGTTAAATAATTTACATAAAATGGATCGTATAAGGGAAACATTTAATTTCTTGAAAAGAATAAAAAAAAGGCGTAAATATAAAAAACTGAAAAATACAAATTCAATTGAAAATATTAACAAAGAGTTTGTAAATAAATTGGCTAACTTGTCGCCATCTACTAAACAAAAAGGAAAAGGTAAAAGAAAGAGAAAATATAGACGAAAAAGATAATAATAGTAAGTCTGAATACAGATTATAAACAAGAATGGAAAAAATTTGTGCTATAATCGATGTTCAAGGCTTTAACTTTGCCGATAGATTTGTACCGAGAGAGTTATCAATAGTATCAGATAACCTTTCGTTTTGTATAGAGTTTAATCCACGACTTAATTGGAAAACATTAAGTGAGGCGGACCAACAAGTTGTTTTATATACAACTAAATTCAAACATGGCCTATTTTATCTCCCATTTAATCATGAACAACATTGCTACTTACCTAATCCAAATGAAATTCACAATATAATTAACGTGTTTTACCGGTTAATTGCAAGTCCGGAAAAACCCTACTTTGCATTTAAAAACATTCAATTGGCGGACATTTTAAAAAACTGTGAAATAGACTGCATAGATTTAAATAGCATTGATTTTCCATGTTATAACAATATCATGGAAAAATATGGCAACAACTATATTTGCGCATATCATAAAAGGCCGCCATCTGGTGTACAATATATCTGCGCCTATAGAAAGGCCGCTCAAATATACAGAGAAATAAAGGAAAAAATCAATAATAGTAACGAAAACCCAATGTAAAATATGAAAAATGAATCAATTTTGGAATTCACTTTTATCATATAACTTAACCAACAGTAAAGACAAATATTTTAAAGTGGCTCAAGTAATGGAGAATAGAAATGGTCATGTGATTTTTGACCTAAGACAAACCGAACGTGGCCGCAGAACAAAAGCTGGTATTACAGTATTGGTACCAGAGTTTCAGTGGTTCAAAGAGACTCTATTATCTGGGTCAAGAAATGTTTATACTCTGGAACATAACAACAGAACTATAAAAATTGATAAATCACTGGAAGAACCATTGATTACTTTAACTAAAAGTGACGATAATGTTAGAAAAGTATTGTTATCGTCCCAAGAATTGAATGAATTGATTAGAAACTTACCTGATATTGAAGAAAGACTTGTTAATAAAGCCGTAGAGTTGAATATTGAAACAAGTTTCAATAAAATATCATATGTAAATAGTTATATAGAATAAATAAACAACAACAAAATTATGAGCAAAGCCTCATAGAGGCGCTTTTTATTGATTAACATAATATTTATGATAAATATAATTAATTTTATATAATACATTATTAATATAATCATTATCTCTATATATAATTTTATAAATAAAGTTTTGAGGCCCATAACCATTTATAATAAAGACCCCTTTGTCGACGTTTGCGATGGCCATTTGCATTTGAATTTGATGGTAATTGCGGTGCGTTTTGTCCATTAATAAGGCACCATTGCGGACAAAATATAATCCACGTTTATTTCTCTCCCAGTCGTTTCTTTCGGTAAAGTCTTTGTTTGACTTTGGCCACAAGTATTCACGTATATTGATGTTACGGTATATTTCAGGCGATTTTATTTCAACGACCATTTGCGGAAAGTTGTATTTATCGAAAATTAGACCATCTGTTTCGCCGCTCAACCAGTATAGAAACGGGTTACGTATATGGCAACCGGTAGTCACATTGAAGCCTTGTGCTTGTAGTTTACACAAAGCGTCCATTTCCAATTGCTGACATTGTTGCTTAAAATGAGATAATGGTACATTTGATGGCTTACGGTTAAATGATGTACTCATTTTCTCTTTAATTTGTTTTTCACTATTAAATATATACAATTTAAATGATTCGCTGATTGAAATTGAAGTTTTAGGTTTATTATAAACACCGTATAATAAAGTTTCTTTAACAGTGTTTTCATTTGGCCATAGATCAGAATTATAGTACTCAAACTGTACTGTATTGAAGCTCGAGTCAGTATTCAAAATATTTTTAAATAAATAATTATTTTGAATGTTGTTTCTGATGGCCATTGTAAATGAATGTATAGTTTTAGTTGACACACTGCTAATATACTCTCTTTATTACATCAACATTTAATATTGCGCATGCGCATATATTAATGTATAACTTTATATAAGGTTAATGCACTTTAGATTATTAATTAGTTCAAAATGGAGACTAAGATAACAAACATATGTGCTAAATTTAGTACAAATTGTGAAATTAATTTAGAAAATATATTTAATAATGAGTTTTATTATATATTTACAAGCAAAAAATTTAATAAACATAAATTTAGTGGTCTAACAGCTAAATATGAGAAAACTAAACTAACATTTATGATATATAAAAGCGGTAATATTGTAATTACAGGAGGTAAATCAGAAAAGGAAATATCAGATGCGGTTTATGATTTTATTGTTTACCTTAATTTACTTGAATCAGATATAGGTATAGTTAAAGATTTAGTATTTACAAATTACTGCGTTTCATCAAAATTTGGTGAAAAACTGGATATAATAAAATTGGCAACAGAAAGACCTAAACTATGCTTTTATCATGTAGAGTTATTTGTAAATGCAAAATATTATTTTAGAGAAAAAACATTTACATTAACTAGAAATGCAAATGTTTTTACTACAGGCATTAAAAAACCGGATACAATAAATGATTTATTTAATAGTCTGTACATTGAACTCAAGCCATACATATTATAATGACATCATTGTTAAATAATGCGCATGTGTGACAAAGCATTATATATAGTCCATGATTGTAATAGTTATCATCAGTTACAATGTCTGAACAATGCGAACACGACTCTCTTTTCACATCCTTTTGTATTACATGTGTTAATAAAAATTTAGATTATTGGAAGAAAAAGCATAGAAATTATGAAAATTTTAGAATAAAATCATTTAAAAACTGGCCATTAAATATATCTAAAATAAAACAATTGACAAAAACAGGCTATTATTATACAGGCTTCGACTCAAAAATTAAATGCAATTTTTGTAGTGCTGAACATATAGTTACAGATTTATCATATTTATTTCTATTAGAACATGAAAAAGATTGTGATTTATCTGAAAATCACCCTGATAATATGCCCGATATGGAGTTAAATAGCCTATGTTGGGATCATTTAACTGCCGACATGAGTGATATTGGCGTTACTTCATCAATTAATTATATTCAACATTATTTTTATGAACTAAATAAAAGTAAAAATATACAAATGCATTATTTAATAGAAGAATTTGATGAATGGTTTAATTATGAACTGAGAAATAAACCTAAACCTAACAAAAAACAATCATATGACACTTGCCAAGTTCTCACGCTTGGTAAATATACTCCCCTTTCCTAAAGCCGGTGCATATTAATGCCGGATATCTTTCCTCCTGGTGCATAATGCCAGGCGTAAGAGTCATAAAACTCTACGAGTTGACTCTATAATTACTTTTTTAATGTATGTATGTGTGTGCGTTCTCTGCTATTTGGTTGACTGCACTCTATAATAAGCTTTTTTATGTTGACGTAACCGGCTTTTACTGCTTATTTAATTACTTTGTGTGCTGTGGTGTATCTCCGTACTGCATCTCCTCTCTAATACCCTCCGGATATTTGGTTGAATGCACTCTATAATTTCTTTTATGTTGACGAAACTGGCTTTTACTAGTTAATTACTTTAGTATTCATTGATGCGTGACTGTACTGACTCTCTATTACCCTCCGGCTATAAAATTGAATGATCTCTATAGCTGCTATTTTTGTGTGCTTTTAGTGGTATATGTGTTCAGTGATGCGTGACTGTTTCCCCTTTCTATTACCCTCCGGCTATATTGTTGTCTTTATATTTTTAATGAGTTTTTACTTTAATTGCTTTAGTATTTAGTGACGCCTGTACGACCTCTTTTCTCTATTATCCTCAGGATATTTGGTTGAATGAACTCTACATTTTTATGTTTAAGCAGTGTTAGTAACCGTTTTTTACTGGTTATTTAATTGCTTTAGTATTCATTGATGCGTGACTGTACTGACTCTCTATTACCTACAGGATATTTGGTTGAATGAACTCTACATTTTTATGTTTAAGCAGTGTTTGTAACCTTTTTTTTACTGGTTATTTAATAGCTTTAGTATTCATTGATGCGTGACTGTACTGACTCTCTATTACCTACAGGATATTTGGTTGAATGAACTCTACATTTTTATGTTTAAGCAATGTTTGTAACCGGTTTTTACTGGTTATTTAATTGCTTTAGTATTCAGTGATGCGTGACTGTACTGACTCTCTATTACCCTCCGGCTATAAGGTTGAATGTATTCTATAATTACTTTTAAGTTGACGTAACTGGCTTTTACTGGTTATTTAATAGCTTTAGTATTCATTGATGCGTGACTGTACTGACTCTCTATTACCTACAGGATATTTGGTTGAATGAACTCTACATTTTTATGTTTAAGCAATGTTTGTAACCGGTTTTTACTGGTTATTTAATTGCTTTAGTATTCAGTGATGCGTGACTGTACTGACTCTCTATTACCCTCCGGCTATAAGGTTGAATGTATTCTATAATTACTTTTAAGTTGACGTAACTGGCTTTTACTGGTTATTTAATTGCTTTAGTATTCAGTGATGCGTGACTGTACTGACTCTCTATTACCTACAGGATATTTGGTTGAATGAACTCTACATTTTTATGTTTAAGCAATGTTTGTAACCGGATTTTACTGGATTGTACTGCTTTTGTGTTTAGCGCGACTGTTTCTCCTCTCTATTACCAGCAAGATATTTAGTTGAACTCTATAATTAACTTGTTTTGTGAGAACATTGAGTCAACAGCCTATAATAGTTGGTTTCCAAAACTATATAAACTCATGATATTAAAAAACAAAAATCATTCTAAAGCTTTCATTCAAACAGACAACTACTAAAATGTCTCTCAATATGGATATTACCAATGAATGCTCTCTATGCTTTGAACAGGGGCTCGATGTTGAGTCTTTTGATCACTTGGTCCCAACAAATTGCTCCTACAAAGTCTGTTTTAATTGCTGGGATCAGGCAATAATCAGACAATTCGAAAATTATGTAAGTATATTATTATATTTTAAATAAATATTGATTATTAATTTTTATATTTTCTCTTTTTACAGAAAAACAGCAGTATATTTGAAGACGGCATCCGAAACTACAATTATTGCGAGTATTGTCAACAACGCTCGTACGCCTTGGATATGCCTCAAAGGGACCAGCCAATTTATCAAACATCTGGCCGACTAAATTATGGCGTAATCGAGGCTGAGGATGACGAGTGGGAGCAGTCTGTCTATGCCCCTATGCGAGAAGCAGCCGAACGCGATGAGTTGCGTTGGGCTGCCGAAGATAATGCTCCTCCGCGCTTTGCTGGTCCTATGGTTGACCCCTACGTTTATGATAGGATTATAAGTATCCTATCAAACAATTCGACATCAAATAATTTAACTTCTGATGGCGAAGAACCAATGGACTCTACTGACGAGTCCGATTCAGATGACGATGACATTACAATTATCGCCGAAGTAACTAACGGCGTCTACTATCCTTATTAATAATATTTATATAATCTTTTTTTATATAAACTTTTACACTTATATATATTTTATTTATATTACAATTTTTTATAAAACAATTTTTTATAATGTAATACTTTTATAATGTAATACTTTTATAATGTAATTTTTTAAATAAATATTTTTGAAAAAATACTTGTCTTTTATTTGTGTGTGTGTGTGTGTGTGTGTGCTTAACATATAAAAGTTTTTTATTTAGTTATATGGCTTTGAACATAGATATAATAGGGATTTTCGGTAGGTTCGGGTAGCCCGTCGGGTGATCTGCGGACAAGTTTGGTTGGTCAAATGTGTTCTTTGGATGTATCCTAACATATCTAAAGTGGCTCAAGTGTTTAATTACGTTGGCTTTTCTAGTTATAAGCGTTTGAATTTAGCTATAATAGGCATTTTCGGTAGGTTCGGGTGGCTCGTCAGGTGATCTGCGGACAAGTTTGGGTGGTCAAATGTGTTCTTTGGATACCTACTAACATATCTAAAGCAGTTTCAATGGTAATTACGTTGGCTTTTTTAGATATAAGGGTTTGAATTTAGCTATAATAGGCATTTTCGGTAGGTTCGGGTGGCTCGTCGGGTGATCTGCGGTCAGATTTTATTGGTCATATGTGTTCTATGGATGTCTTCTAACATATCTAAAGTTGTTTCAATAGTTAATTACGTTGGCTTTTCTAGTTATAAGCGTTTGAATTTAGCTATAATAGGCATTTTCGGTAGGTTCGGGTGGCTCGTCAGGTGATCTGCGGACAAGTTTGGTTTTTCAAATGTGTTCTATGGATGTCTACTAACATATCTAAAGTTGTTTCAATAGTTAATTACGTTGGCTTTTCTAGTTATAAGCGTTTGAATTTAGCTATAATAGGCATTTTCGTTAGGTTCGGGTGGCTCGTCGGGTGATCTGCGGTCAGATTTTATTGGTTATATGTGTTCTTTGGATACCTACTAACATATCTAAAGCAGTTTCAATGGTAATTACGTTGGCTTTTTTAGATATAAGGTTTTGAATTTAGCTATAATAGGCATTTTCGGTAGGTTCGGGTGGCTCGTCGGGTGATCTGCGGTCAGATTTTATTGGTCATATGTGTTCTATAGATGTCTTCTAACATATCTAAAGTGGTTCTAGTGTTTAATTACGTTGGCTTTTCTAGTTATAAGGGTTTGAATTTAGCTATAATAGGCATTTTCGGTAGGTTCGGGTGGCTCGTCGGGTGATCTGCGGTCAGATTTTATTGGTTATATGTGTTCTATGGATGTCTACTAACATATCTAAAGTTGTTTCAATAGTTAATTACGTTGGCTTTTCTAGTTATAAGCGTTTGAATTTAGCTATAATAGGCATTTTCGTTAGGTTCGGGTGGCTCGTCGGGTGATCTGCGGTCAGATTTTATTGGTCATATGTGTTCTATAGATGTCTTCTAACATATCTAAAGTGGTTCTAGTGTTTAATTACGTTGGCTTTTTTAGATATAAGGTTTTGAATTTAGCTATAATAGGCATTTTCGGTAGGTTCGGGTGGCCCGTCGGGGCATCTGCGGTCAGATTTTATTGGTCATATGTGTTCTATAGATGTCTTCTAACATATCTAAAGTGGTTCTAGTGTTTAATTACGTTGGCTTTTCTAGTTATAAGGGTTTGAATTTAGCTATAATAGGCATTTTCGGTAGGTTCGGGTGGCTCGTCGGGTGATCTGCGGTCAGATTTTATTGGTTATATGTGTTCTATGGATGTCTTCTAACATATCTAAAGTTGTTTCAATACTTAATTACGTTGGCTTTTCTAGTTATAAGGGTTTGAATATAGCTATAATAGAGCATTTTCGTTAGGTTCGGCCGGCTCGTCGGGTGATCTGCGGTCAGATTTTATTGGTTATATGTGTTCTATGGATGTATCCTAACATATTTAAGGAGGTTCTAGTGTATAATTACGTTGGCTTTTCTAGTTATAAGGTTTTGAATTTAGCTATAATAGAGCATTTTTATTTATTTTACCGAAGTTTGCAGAGGTCTAGTGGACTGAATGTTGGTTATTCACTTCGGGAGTTGATATGGAAAGTTTTATATGATACTCTAGAAGATAAATACAAATTATTAAGTGTCTGAAATCCCTGTTATTTAACCTATTAAACTTTTAAAAATATATTATATATATACCTGATGTCTATAATAGTATAGTATTTGTTATTAATTTTAATCAATAATGGATAATTTTTGTAGAAATTTAATTACAATATATGATTATATTTTGTTTAGTGCGTCATTATTACGTAATTTGTGTATTATTTGCGTAATTTGTGTTGTTTAACATTATTTGTTTGCGTAATTTATGTATTATTGCGTCATTGTATTATTGCGTCACTGTTATTGCGTCATTATTATTGCGTCACTGTTATTGCGTCATCTTTATTCCTATTGGTTGCAACTACGTTGCGTATACATATTAGGGAGGGGTTTATTTTTCCCATGTTAAAATCGTATACAGAATTATAAACCCATCATTCCTACTTATTATTATTTTTCAATTTTTATATATTTCAATAATAATTACAGTAAAATAATATATATATATATATTGTCGGCCAATAGGTCCGGCATTAACGGTGAATAATTGACCGCTTGTTTAGCGATTATTAAAACATTTATTTAGCGAAAAAGTTAATACAGTAGTCGTAGTAATCATAATAATAGTAATAATAATATACAGTATATATATATAGAGAGAGAGAGAAAAGAGAGACACCTATGAATCGGTCGACATTTCCCCGATATTTCAGGCGTCTGGCCAGCGATAATAGGCCGTCTCGACGCTGCGGACGCCATCTAAACCGGTCGCCATCCAAACGGCCGAATCTTCGGGCTTTAATAGCCACACAAAGGCCTCGTTTGACCGAATCTCGGCAAAGACGAAGGGCAGCTCCGCTTTTTCGAATCGGTCGATGACCTCTTCGGCCGCCGCAACCGAACTCAACGTAAAAACGAAACGAACGACGATCTTCGGCCACTCCTCGGGAGCCGAAAGGGGCGGATCTCGATTGCCGGCGCGCTCGACATAACAAAAATCGCCCGAAACACAGCCGTACACGGCGTAGATTTGACGCGGCGACACATATCGGGTGACGGACGGCGCTCTGGTCACAATTCGGTCCCGAATGGACATCCCTTTCACGCGTGAAAACGACTCCAAGAACGACATAATCGGCAGTTGTGTTGTTGTTGTTGTCGTCGTAATGGCGTTACACTTACGGTATGATTCGGTATTAAATGACGTTCGCTTGTAGTAACCGGGGGTCACACACAAAATGCGTGACGTTTTTACGACTTTTGCTATTTTCGTCATTTCTTTGCCTATTTTGACCGGACTTTCGCTGATATCAACCGTTTGACTTCGGGAGTCGTCCGTAAAGGACGTAATCGGTAATTTCGATACCGGGAAGCGATTTGTCGCTAACTTTCGTGTTTGACTACCGATTTCAACCGAATTTTCAATTTTTTCGATATTATCGATGTTTACTAACGACGTACAAGCGGTGTAAGCGATGTTAACGTAATTATTCGATGAATTAACGGATTCTTTCGGTTTTTCAGCAATTTCTTCGGTGTTTTCTATCGTATTTTCGTCTGAGAAGATGGTATCGGCTCTGCGATAGTATTTGCGGATCAGCGACGCGTGAGACGTGATTTTGCGGATCTCTTCGCCGGTGTTGACGTCCAGATGAGCGATAACATACGTTTCAACGCCTTTCTTCTCCAGTATAACGCAAGGGGCGATGAAACTATTCGTGAATTTGTCGCGAATCGGGTGATTGTCGGGTATCCGGTATTTGACGTAATCTCCGACTTCAAACGCTGACTCCCGATGTTTACCATCGTGTTTACGCTTATTAGACGTCTGAACACTTCGTGATCGTTCGGTCGATAGTCGTCTGGCCTCCTCAACGGTACAGTCAGGTGTGTCCACATAATCGGGAACAAAGCCGAACTGTAAATACCGTGGCGGGAAACCAGTTACCGAATGCGGTTGATTGTTGATGGCAGCCGTTGCTTCGCTTAAAGCTGAAGACCAACGAAGACGCGGCTTATCGTTTAACACTAAACGGATGTTCTGAGCGATGGCACCGTTGGCTCTTTCGCACAAACCGTTCGCCTGCGGGTGATAGGGAGCGGTTAGTAGTGGTCGAACACCTTTCGACTCCAAATACGATTTATAGCGATTAGACGTGTAATTCTTTCCGTTATCCGATAGTATCGCTTTCGGTTTGCCTACACTATCGAATAGTCGGGACAAGACGTTGATCACGGCTTCCGTGGTGTTCCTCTTGACGGCATTCGTCCAAACGAATCGCGAATGATGATCGACGACTGTGATTACGTATTTTGCGGCTGTATTGTCGGCGGCACGTCCTATGACGATGGTGTCGATAGCCCAGACATCGTTAGGTTGTGACGGTGTCTCAATAGGACGGCATGTTCCGAGAGTTGGTTCACTTTGCGGTTTGACGCACTAACACACGTGACATGACTTAACGTAAACAGAAACGTCTTTATCACGGTTTGGCCACCAATAGCGGGCTGCAATTATACGGACGGTTTTTTCGAGACCAGGATGATTCTGGCCGTCATGAGCTTCTCGTATAACTGCGGGAATTAAAGAGGACGGAACCACGAGCTTATCGAGGCCTTTATAGCGGACGATAGCGAGTCCATTGCGGTACTTGAGTTTACGAATATCGTAAACGGCTATCTCTGACTGACGGGTAACGAAGTGATCGACATCAACGACATTACAGTGCGGATAACGGGACAATGCGTCTGCGGCTTGATTTGTGACGCCTGGACGATATTTAACGGTGAAATCATAGGCGCCCAGCGATACACTCCATCGGTATAACATCGACGACGGGTTCTTGATCTCTAGCAACCACCGCAACGCCGAACAGTCTGACCACACTTCGAAGTGTTCGGACTCTAAGTATTGGCGGAAATGAGCGATAGCTTTGACAACAGCGAGGCATTCAAGAGCTGATGCGGAGTATTTCGATTCAGTATCGCTTGTCTTTGACGACCAATAAGCGATTACATGTAGCTTATTGTCGGCGTCCGGTTGCATCAGAATTCCGGCCAAGCCTTTAGCACTGGCATCGGTCTGTAAAACGATTTGACGGTTCGGATCGTATATTGCGAGAACCGGTGACGAACAGAGAGCGTGTTTTAACGATTCAAACGCTTCTTTTTGCGGTAAATCCCAGACAAACGTTATGTCTTTACGACTGAGTTGAGTCAACGGGCGAGCAATTTCGGAGAATTTCGGTATAAAGTTCCGGTAATAGTTAGCGAGTCCGACGAATCCTTGAACTGCCTTAACGTTGGTTGGCGTCGGAAACTCTTTGATAGCCTTTACTTTAGACTGTGATGGGCGCACAGCTCCGGCGGAAATTTCGTGTCCTAAGTATTCGATTGATTCGACGAAAAATCGGCATTTTTCACGTCGTAAACGTAGACCTTCGGCCTGAAGACGTTGTAATACGCGGTCTAAAGTGATGGCGTGTTCTTCACGTGTTTTGCTATAGATAACGATGTCGTCGAGGTATGTCTCGACTCCATTACCGATAAATTCGTACAAAACGCGTCTCAACTCTTGTTGACAAACGCTGGCGGCGTTTTTAAGACCAAACGGTAATACCGTAAATTCGAATAAACCGAAACTTGTAATAAACGCTGTCTTCTCGGCGGAATCCGGTGACAACTCTAGGTGCCAATAGCTCCACGCGACGTCTAGCGTTGTGAATACGGTTGCACCGGCCATTCGGTCGATAATATCCTGTATTAGGGGCAACGGCTCTCTTTCACCGATTGTTATAGCGTTTAAGGCACGATAGTCGACCACAGGACGGAACGTGCCGTCTTTTTTTGGTACTAAAAACATAGCCGAACTATACGAGGATCTGGAACGGCGTACGAGTCCTTTTTCAAGTAAACCGTTGATGTGTTCACGCATAATAGCTTCTCTTTTCGGTGCCAATCGGTAAAATCGGCTGTGAACAGGAGCAGAACCGGGTTTCAAACGAATTTCGTGTTTAGTATTGCGGATGCGTCCGATATCTTTGTCATCACGACAGAAGACGTCATATCGGTTGATAATCCCGGAGACTTCGGATTGAACGTCTAATACGGTATTTGTCGTGACTATTATAGCATTACACGAGTAATCGGTGACAGTTGAAGGTCCGGCTTTCGGCATCAGTCCAAACAAACGCCTGGCATCCTGTCCGATGAGGGCTTCGTGATTGCTGTCGTCTACCACGTGTAGCGTAAGATATTTCGATTTATTGGCGATAGTTACGGATATGTGAGCGCTTCCTATCGTATATACTGTTCCGACCAACTGTTTAATAGCGATGGCTTTTGACGGATCGGGACGTAGACCTAGTTTTCGCGCAAGTTGTCCAGAAACGATCGATACCGTACTACCTGAGTCAAGAAACGCCTTAAAGTGTATACCGTTTACCTTTACATCGAAATAGTCGTATTCTTTAACCATAGCGGTGTTGACATCAGCTGATGATGAATCGTTGTTTCGGCTTTGATTTCCCGATTGATTATCGGAACCGTTGCGGTTCTGTCTAAGCGGGCATTTCGAGTGCCAGTGGAACTCCCGTTTCCCTGCGGCCAAACAGTATCGGCACGGCTTATTGGGCGGAGTATCGGTGCGATCATCTTTCGGTCCGATTTTCTTACGATTTTTGCGTTTATCATCGGCACCGGTGACTACGTTTTCTCGTGCATTTGACGGCTGTCCATAGCGTCTCGACTTCGACGATTCGATACCCAAAGCGACCTCAAACCAATCGGCGGGTGTCTTGAGTCTCGAAGCGCCTAATAGCTGCCGATAGCTATCGGGCATACCGTTAGTTAGCATTGCGACGGCGTTGGCGTCTTTAAGACCGGCCTGTTGTATAAGGCGACGCATATCGTTGTAATACGTAGTTACGGTCTCATTCTTGTTTAGTGTGCGGCGGGTGGCCTCAATCAACGGGTTAGTTGACTGGCGGCTGAATCGAGTGATCATTAGAGTGCGGCAGCGATCCCACGTCATTGTTTGCCAATTGGGTTCCACTTCTTCGGCCATCCAGGACATGGCTTCACCCGAGAGATGTCTGGCGAGAGCTTTGAGTCTCTCTCTATCGCTGTCGGCATCGATGGTAAGGAGCGAAAACATGCGGAGCCACTCCTCTATCGTTATGTTTGCGTCGGGACCGCTATATTTGTCGCATACCAGGCCGACAATACGACCCGTCGGCTGATATACGTGTGGTATAGCGTTGTTGTCGTTACCGTAATCATACCGTATCATAGCTGATGCCTGTTGTCGGCCCGTTTCGTTTGAATTACGATTACTTCCGGTATTGCGTAATCTCTGCTGAACTCGTGATTGCGACGGTTGGATCTGATCGGCGGTTGACATCTGAGAGAACTGTTCGATAACAGTCTCAGTGTCCGATTGGTCGATCCAATCGCCCGTGTGATCGGTGCTCTGCGGAACTGTAATATGGCGACGATTGCGAACACGTGTCGTAGGTGTGCGAGGATTGCGACCTCGACTTCGGGTGTTGTAGGCGACCGGCATTGTAACGATAGATACGATAAGTGATTAGCGGTTGCGTAGGTTATCTGAGTCGACTGCGCCACTAAATGTCGGCCAATAGGTCCGGCATTAACGGTGAATAATTGACCGCTTGTTTAGCGATTATTAAAACGTTTATTTAGCGAAAAAGTTAATACAGTAGTCGTAGTAATCATAATAATAGTAATAATAATATACAGTATATATATATAGAGAGAGAGAGAAAAGAGAGACACCTATGAATCGGTCGACAATATTAATAATTTCTTAATAATTAAATTAAAAATAATATAACTGACATTATTATTATTATTGATATTAGAAATAATACATTAAAATAAAATTATTTATTAACTGTAAAACTATTAATTATATTTTAATTAAAAAATTTCGTGATATTTTTCTGAATTTATTATATAAATTTTTTATTATTATTTTATTATTAAACTTTCAAACTTTTCTAGTAATAGTATATATACTGTATAATAAAATCATTATTTAATATTTATTTAGACTACACTAAAAAATATTTATTAAATAAATTTTATACTAATAAATATTAATCAGTATTTATTTATTATTTTTAAAAAATTACTTAAAATATAAAATTATTTTATTTTATTAAAGATTAACTTTTTTTTTAACTTATAACAAAAACTTAAATACTATAGCTAGTTAATTATTTAAAAATATTTTATAATAATATAGTTTTAATGAATATTACAATAATATAATTAATTTTTTTCTAGTTTTTTATGATAAAATTTTATATAGATATTAGTTTAATATTAAAATCTGATTTTAAATATTTTTATTATATTTACTAATTAAATTAGAGTTATAAATATAGTATAATATTTTAATAGCAGTTAAATTTATATCATATTAAATTTTAAAAAAATATTTTATAAATTATTAGTTAAGTATATATATAAGCAGTAGACTGTAAATTATCTAAATTAAACTTATATACAGTATATTGATATTAATATTATATCAATATTAATTGATTTTTAATTAAAGAAACACTACATTTATAGACTTTTATAAAAAAAAATTAAATTTATTATTATAATATTTAATAAATAAAAAATAAATTATATCTACTTTCATATATTTAATATATAAATATAATAACTAAATAAATTTTATTTGTATAAGTTTGAAACTTTTAACTTGAATAATTTAAAAAGCATTTAAATCTTATAAATTTATTTAATCTAGCAATTAATAAATAAAATATATTACTCTAAATATTTATTAATTAAAATACAATAAATATTTGTAAAAAATAAATAATTAATTACTAGTTAGTAAAAAAACTAATGGCAAATATAATTAGAAATTTTATTTACTTTATACTAATGTTTCTAACATTAAGTTTATGTATTATACAGTATATAAATGATAATGTATTGACTAAAAAACCAATACACAAAAAAAAATTAAAAGAAACTAAATACTAAAAATTAATAAATAATTTTTATAAATATAGTAAAACTATATATAAAAAAAAAGTTTTATAAAACTTTTTATCATAAAATTCATTGAAAAAATAATCACGAAATTTTCTAATAAAAAGTTTATTATTAAACTTTTTATTTCATATTATTTCTAATTAATCACAAAAAAAACTTTACAAACAAAACAAAAACTTTATTTAATAATATTTATCTTTTATTTGATATTTTAATATTTATTAGTTAATCGTAACAAAAGTCAAAAACAATATCACGAAACTCTGTAATTATAATATAATTTATATTTTATATATATATATAAAAAAATCTATTATTGAAATTTTACTCAAATTATTTCCAACTTAATAATAATATTATTAATATTATTTAATATTATTTATAATTAATTATGTAAAACCTGTATAAAACCGGTATATTTTGAATAAACTCATGTATTAATAGATTTAATAAAAATATTATTTAAATTTAATAAAAATATTATTTAAATTTAATAAAAATATTATTTAAATTTAATAAAAATATTATTTAAATTTAATAAAAATGTTATTTAAATTTAATAAAAATATTATTTATAAACATAATAACTGAATAAATTTTGTTTACATTAGTAGAACGTATCTTTAGTTAAATAGACAACATTTGAAAAATTTTAATAAATCCTATAATAATTTAAATTAAAACTTTTTTAATCAAAAGTCAAATAATTATTTAGTTATAATATTAATATATTACTGTAAATATATTGTTATTAAATATATAAAAAAAATTAATAAATCTTAAATACTAATGGCAAATATAATTAGAAATTTTATTTACTTTATACTAATGTTTCTAACATTAAGTTTACGTTTAATACAGTATTTGAATGATAATGTATTGACTAAAACCTATACAGAATTACATGAAATGATTGAACAATTTAATCGTCAAAATTGGATATCTGTTTACAATACATACGATGACCTATACTATAGACGTCGACCATTGGATAGTCGTAAACGTATGGTTAGGGTAGTCCTAATCAAAGTCATACTATTGTTGAGTGCATTGAGATTTATGATAATCAGTCTAACAGATGATCGCCGGGTGCTGGCACTGGTAGGCGATTTTATTGGTTACTATGTCCAGGATAATCGTAATAGAAAATTAATTGGACTATTATTGGCTATAATTGTTTTATTTTGTTTATTTACTATAAACGATTGGCTAATGAAAGACCAAAATTTTGATAATCCCAAAACTCATCGATTTTGGATATATATGTATACATTGAAATACCCATCATTGAAGCAGCAGCACCATTACCTAAAATATCATCGGCTTAGTTATGCAATCAATAAATATTGGTTATTCATATTAAATCTAGTCATACCTATATTAGTAGTCCAACATTATATGAATTATCTATACTCTATAGTGTTATCAATTGGCGTACAAATTATAATACTTTGGCTAATTAAGCATGATGATGATAATTTATTTAAACAACAATGGCTATTGGCTACAATTATATGGACCCTGGTATCTATAATAGGCATWCAACATTATTTTGCAATATTTTTCTACTATTGTCAGCTATCGATTGTATCTATTKGCTATATATTAGTAAAATTTTGGGAGATTAGCCAAAAATTTAATAAATTAAAATTTCATCATGGTAGATTATCAATAACAACAATTAGCAAGCTAATGTCGTATATTGATGAGCATCAGTATGCTAGTAAATTACTAAAAGATACTAGCTCATATTATTCAACCGTATTACTTTGTATATATTATCTATGGTATACATTGTTAATGTTTGGCATTTATATTGTATCTAATCGTCAGATGCATGTAATTAATAGACTAATAATTTATTTTATAGTTAGTTCACAATTTTTGTTTGGCTTATTAGCAGCTGGTTTATTATGTTGGCTAAATCAGCTAGCACATAAACCTAGGAAATTAATATATTCAATGTTAATTAAATTGGATACTAGATTGTCGATTGTTGACAGATTGAAAATTACGAAATTTATTGAACGACTATCCGATGATTGTATTGGTTTTTATTGTGGCGATTGGTTTCCCATAACCGGTTTAATTGTATTTCAATATCTATTTGTTTTGGCCAACAATTATACATTGTTTTTAACAATTTTAGGCTAATTATATATATATATATATATATATTGTTTTTGAAAATATTTATACACTATATATTAATTTAATTGTTTTCTGCTAATCTACTAATATATATTAAATTAAATGTTAATTAAATTATATGTTATTTGCTAATATTCTAATGTATAATACAATACAATATAACTATATATATTTATATATATTTAAATATATATTAAATAATTTATTGATAAAAATTTCTAGTTATCTTTAAATTTCAAAAAATAAATTTTTATTATAATTATTATTTCACTTGAAATAATAATAATATTAACTTTAATTATTTTAGTGCATTATGAAATTATTACTTTATATTATAGTATTACAATTAAATATTATATAGAAATATAAAAGTATTTTTATCTACAGTAAAATAAAATATGCTAAACTATACTATACTATATTTATATATATATATATATATTATTAAATAATTTCATAATTATAAAATCTATATAAAAAAATATTAAGAAATACAGTAGAAGTCTATAATTGTTTTGTTTTTTTTTTGCTTAAGAATATTATAAAAATATAATAAAATAAAATAATTATTATTATTAAGTTGGAAGCAATTAGACTAAAATTTCAATAATAGATTTAAGTTATATGTTATAATTACATAACAAGTCTATTGCTTAATTAATTATTTTATACAGTAAAATAATATATATTTATATATTAATAATTTCTTAATAATTATAATAAATATAATATAACTGTCATTTATAATTTATTGATATTAGAAATTAAATTGAAATTAGTCTTAAATTAAACATTAAAATAAAAGTTTTATTTAACTATTATATTTTAATTAGAAAATTTTGTGATATTTTTCTAAATTTCTTAATTATTTTTTGTTTTATATAAAAACTTTCTAACTTTTCTAGTAGTAGTATATATGAAAAAAAATCATTATTTAATATTATTAGACTACAGTAGAAAATATTTTTAAAATAATTATCACTATAGAAAATTTTTACGCACATGAGTAACAAAATTTACTTTTACAGGGGAATTGTAGAGCTCTTTACCATAATTCGTGACCCAAAATAAGGCGTGCCAGTAACCATGGCACCATTAGTGTAACATAAAAAAGTCTAATTGTTACTTAACATTAAATTAAGTTAATCTTAAGTAACTAAGTAACTGTATTTGATAACAAGTAACAATAAAACTACAAACTAAATCAAAGTAACAATGTTCGATTAGTGAATTCATTGACATTCAAAGAAACAATGGTACTTGACTTTTAGTTAAGAAACAATAATACTCAGAAAACAATTGATACTCGCGCAAGAAACAATAATACTTACACTTAAGTAACGCTGTAGCTTAGAATTAGAAAGTAGTAATGTTGCTCAAAATCCAGTGTAGCTTCGGATCAAGCAACATTGCTACTTGTAGTCGGTGATTTGCTTTGCTAGTAACACTGTTTCTTACCAATACAGTTTAGTACTATTGTAGCTTAAGTTGCGTTTATTGTATACTGACGTAATTTATGAATATTATTTTTTATTATTGGTACAAAAAAATACGAAACCAAAGTAACATTAATTCTTAAATATATTCATAAGTAACAATATTTTTATAATAATAAAAAAAATTATGATTATGATAAATGTTTATAAGTTTATATTAAAAAACTAAATTACTTAACTTTAATTAGTAAAAAAATTTATTAATATCATTTAATAATAATAATAATTGATTAATTGTTAAATAGTAAATAGTATTTAAATACTAACTTAATTGTCGATACAGTTGATTAGTTTAAACAATCAATTTTTAAGCAATGGCCGGCCGTCTCAATGGTTTCATCGTAACTAATACTTCAAAACCTAACCAAAAGCCTCCAGTTTCGGGCGTATAGACKATTGTTTTGCGGAAGTCTTTATAAATAATATATTAATAACAAATTTCTTGTTTTTTAATTTTATATATCAATTTATTATTAATATCAGTAATTATCACTTATTACATACCATACACTTGTTGTTGTAATAGTCATGAATACCATAAAATTTGCATTACTTGGCCTTACGTGATGATCGGCGCCGACCAACAGTTTCTGGGGTTGTGTCAGACATATCCTGTGTTTCAAATGAAAAAAAAATTAAACTATTGAATTTAATACACAATTAAAATATTTTGATGAGATAACCAAATGGCCGATAAAATATATACAACTAATACATAATATTAGTGTTTTAAAAGAAACTGTTACGCAAAGTTTAAATTATGAATTTTGATTTTTTTGTTTTTACCTAAAATACTGTAATCTGATTGGTTAATGAATTATTACTATGCTAAACAGTCTAACCTATAAGTCAAATATAGATTATAACTATAATACATAAGTTGATATATATAATATGATATTAGCAGAGTATCCCATCAAATGAAGTTACATTGATACTGAATAATAACTTTGCTTAGCCTAGTCAGTGTTCCTATGTTTCTAAGAAACAGTTCATCGGCTGTCAAAATTTTATCCTTATTATCATCAGAGGTTACCCACTTAGGCGACAAATGACTGGCTAATGGTGACGATCCAACATTACTACTTCTACTAATCAAGTAAACAGCAACTGATGTGAAACAACGGCGGATGTTGTATTATAACCAAACCATTTGTGATATCTATTTCTATTTGTGACGGCGGCGGACTCTCAGAGCGGACATCTTTAGTCACACCCTAATAATTGTATTAATGTTTTAAGTTTTTATTAGTTAATTGCAATGAAATAAAAATAAATTAAAAAAATATATAAAATAATAACAAACCTTTTTGTTTAACAACACATTTGTTTAAATATAACGGTTAATGTTTTGTTTTGGTTGCGTCAACAATAATAAAATAATTTTGCTTAAAGTAATTATGTATTTATTTGTGCGCTTTTTTGTCAAATTAAACTCTTACTCTAATAAATACGTCACATATACATCACATGACATAATTTTATTGGCAAATAGTATATACATTGTTTCCTAGCTAAACATATTTTTAAGTCCACACACGTCATAGTCTATACAAGTGCCATCTGCAGTTGACAATTAGTATGAATATTTTATTGTACAGTAATAATATTACTTAATATTTATAGCAAAAGTAACAAAATTTCAACGAGAGTTGAACTAGTGAGTAATTTTATTGTTGTACAACTTTTTATTTCAGAAACATAATTACTTTATCAATATTTTTACAATAATTCAAGTAATTTTGTTACTTATTTTTGGTAAACTCCTACCCCTACGTCATGAGATACAAACAACTCTCCAATCTAGCGCTACATTACTGTTCTCTGATTGGTTGACTAGAAAAAATTCACAAATACATAACGATATGAAGTTACTTTCGCAGCGCCTCTGACGTGGGAGTAACCAACTACTGCATGTGAAGCAAATGTGCGTAAAAATTTTCTATAGTGTATATACTAATCAATACTTATCAGTATTTATTTATTATTTTCAAAAAAATTAATTAAAATATTAGATTATTTTAATTTATTTAAAATTAACTTTTTAAACAAAATTCAAAAAATTAAAATACTATGACTAGGTTTATTTTATTATTTAAAAATATTTTATAATACTATAGTTTTAATAAATATTACAATAATAAAATTCAAAAAAAAAATTAAAGTTTTTTTTAATAAAATTTTATAAAGATATTAACTTAATACATTAAATCTATATTTAAATATTTTTATTATATTTAGTAATTAAATTAGAGTTATAATATAGCATAATATTTTAATAGGAGTAAAATTTATTTCATATTTAATAATAAAATATTTAATAAAATATAAATTAATTAATTATAAGCAGTAGACTGTATATTAGATAAATTAAACTTATATTAAATAAATATTAATTGATTTTTTAATTAAAAATGCAGTATATTTATAGACTTCTATAAAAAAATTAAGTTTGATATTTAATAAATAAAAATAAATTATATTTAAAAAATCTACTTTCATATATTTGATATATAAATATAATAATTCAACAAAATTTTAATTGCATTAGTTGTTAGTTTTTACTTTAATTATTAGATTTAAAAGCATTTTATATGTAAATAATATATATTTAAATCTAACAATTAAAAAATATTTTATTATTAAAATACAATAAATATTTGTAAAAATAAATAATTAATTACTCTTTAGTTAAAAATTATGGCAAATATAATTAGAAATTTTATTTACTTTATACTAATGTATCTAACATTAAGTTTACGTTTAATACAGTATCTGAATGATAATGTATTGACTAAAACCTATACACAATTACATGAAATGATTGAACAATTTAATCGTCAAAATTGGATATCTGTTTACAATACATACGATGACCTATACTATAGACGTCGATCATTGGATAGTCGAAAACGTATGGTTAGGGTAGTCCTGATTAAAGCCATACTATTGTTGAATGCATTGAGATTTATGGTAATCGGTTTGATGACAGATGATCCCCGGGTGCTGGCACTGGTAGGCGATTTTATTGGTTACTATGTCTAGGATAATCGTAATAGGAAATTAATTGGACTAGTATTGGCTATAATAAGTATATTTTTTTATTTTGTATAAACAATTGGCTAATGAAAGACCAAAATATCGATAATCGACTAAATCATAGATTTTGGACATATATGTATCTATTGAAATACCCAGCATTCAATCAGCAGCAGCACCGGTACCTAAAATATCATCATCGGCTTACCTATGCAAACAATAAGTATTGGCTATTCATATTAAATTTAGTCATACCTATATTAGTAGTACAAAATTATCTAAATTATCTATACTCTATATTGTTTTCAATTGGCTTACAATTTTTACTACCTTGGTTAATTAATTATGATGATGATGATGATAATTTGTTATTTCAACAACAATGGCTATTGGCTACAACTATATGGACCCTGATATTTACAATTGGTTTGCATCATTTTTTTGCAATACTTATCTATTATTGTCTGGTATCAATTGTATCTATTGGCTATATATTTGTAAAATTTTGGCAAATTAACCAAAAATTTATTAACCATCATTATTATCATGGTAGATTATCAATAAAAACAATTAGCAAGCTAATTGCATACATTGACGAACATCAGTATGCTAGTAAATTATTAAAAGATACTAGCTCATATTATTCAACCGTATTGATTAGTATATATTATCTATGGTATACATTGTTAGTGTTTGGCCTATATATTGCATCCAATCATAATATGCCGATAATATCAAGACTAATAATTTATTATTTAATTTTTGTACAATTTTTGCTTGGCATATTAGCAGCATGGTTTTTTTTGCACATAGACCATTGAAATTATTGTATACAAAATTAATTCAATTGGATACTAGTTTGTCGATTGTTGACAGATTGAAAATTACGAAATTTATTGAACGTCTATCCGATGATTGTATTGCTTTTTATTGTGGCGATTGGTTTCCCATAACCGGGTTTATTGTATTTCAATATCTATTTGTTTTGGTCAATAATTATACAATGTTTCTAACAGTGTTTGGCTAAATAATATTAATTATAATTATTTTTTTTTTATAAAAAAATATTACTGTTTATTGATTTAATTGTTTACTAAATTGTTAAACAATAATTGTTAATTAAATTTTAATGTTATTTCTAATTAATTTTTTTCAAATACAATTATATATATATATGTATTTTTTGAATTGTTTACTAAATCTATTTATTTTGTTAATTAAATTAAATGTTATTTTAGTACATGTATATTTATTTCTACAATATTAATAAATACTTTTGACATTTAATACTAAATTTGTTATATTAATAAATATATAATAATATAATTTATTGACAATAATTTTCATAATAAAAAAAATTATTTATTATTAATTTTATTTTGAAATAATAATAGTAATAACATTAATTATTTTAATGCAGATAAACTTATTTAATCTATAGATATATATTAATATTTTATTTTTAATAATATATTAAATAATATTGATTAGCAAATTACTATATTGTATGTTAAATATTATTATTATTATTATTTTTCCACAGAAATAAAAATATAATTATAACAATAATATCACGAAAATTATTAATTTTTATTGAAATTTTATTATTAGTAAAAAAAATTAGTTTCCTAATAAAATACTTATAAATTTTTGTATTAATATACGCTTTATTAACAATATTATAGTTATAATATAAGCTATCTTTTTTAAACTTTGATAACATTTATTAAATCTATTCATAACTAGATTATTTAAATAATATATAAATAAATAAAAATATTTAATTTTATAATAGATAGCGAATATTTAAAAAAAATAATAATCATATTTATATAAAAAATAAAGACAAATAATATTAGAAATTTACTATTATTTTCGATTAATATTTATATTTAATTAAATTTACGATAAAACAATATCTGAATATTTAATTTAATTAATAAAATAATACAAATATAATACTAATAATATAAGACAAAATATAATTAGTAATTAGTAATGTATATTTTTAAAATATATATATATATTAAACAAACCATTGACTAGCATTTTTGTGTCTCATATTTTTTGTTTGTATATATATATATATAAATTATATATATTGATTAAGTTTATAAAATCATAAACTTTACATTTATATAATTTGCTATAAATTTCTATTAATATATAAATATATATAATTTTATTGCTTAATAATATTACTAAATAAAATATAATATTTGTTATTGAAAATAGACAAAAAATAAAACTAAGCAAGTTAAAATTAATTTTTAGTAATTTTTATTAGCATTTTTGTTTTAATTATTTTACAAATTTTTTATTTGTTTTTTTTTGTGTATTAATTCAATCCATCAAACATATTAACACACATTACATAAATATTGAACATAAAAATAGGAAATTCAATAATAGATTTACTATCAAAATAAAATAGTTGTCCACAGTATAGGCCAATCCAGGGTCCAGTAGACAATCGTTCAATCAATGACTGTATGCTTAGTCTATGCATAGGTGACATCCCTATAGGACGTCTGGCTGCCAAATAACCGTACAACAGGGGCAATGGACTGTAAACATGTTCAGTAAATTTACGCAATAATATAATACACAGTGTAGCCAGTAACAATTGATATATGAATATTACGTAGATGACCAATCTAAATACCAATCTAATCGATCGATATGTAAACCAATAGTATAGATAGACAATCATTGAAAACCATAGAAAATAGACCATCAACGTCCAGGTGCTCAGATATTGATTGCAACCATAGACTAGTTTAGTTAGATACTGGTGCTCATGTATGGCTTGAATTAATAGTTTAACTTGATGATTATTATGATTATTTTTATTTAAACAATTGACTACTAGTTTCGTATATTGTCGAAAGTTTCGGGAATTTTCCATAAATTTTACTATTAAATAGATCAATGAGATTACGATCATGATAAGTATATAACATGATATTGTACACGTATGTACTAGGCTAATTGCGACAATTATGTCCCAAAAAATTAGCATGCTAATCGATCCAATTGTTTCCATGATACAATTATTAGAATTCATAAATAATAGAAAACAATAGGCTACCATAGTTAGTAAAAAATAACCTAGACACAATATGAGATTAATTAGATAAATAATTGGCGATTGCATTAATAACCGGGTCAATAGCCGGGTACTTGATTGAAACGTTTTTTGACTTGATGATTTTAATGAAAATTTTAATCGGCCATTTTTCATTGCATACATGTACGACCACCAGTACCTATAGTAGCTACTGGTGCTACCATTATTAGTGATAGTATCCTGATATAGCCAATCGATAGCCAATAGACACATAAACCCGGGTATCATTATCATGATTATAGTTAACAACGATTCATAACCAAATTGATTGGTTATATTGCCAACTAGTTTAAGCACCCGTGGATTGTTTGACCACTCACTGGCTATGAATTTCGTGATCATTAACAGCGAAATCAGTTTCAATACCAGTGCCCTGAGTAGACGTTTCCCATGAACGGGTCGACCATAGTATTGGTCATCGATTGTTTCATAGGATGTTATATAATAGCGACGATTGAATTGTTCAATAATAGCAAACGTGTCGTACATTATATTATTATTACTGTTTTTATTATTGTTATTATTATTATTATTATTACTTTTATTATTATTATTAATTTTATTATTATTATTACTTTTATTACTTTTATTACTTTTATTATTATTATTACTTTTATTATTTTTATTATTAATGTCAAATATTGCCAATTTTATTAATTGTACAATTAATGTTGATGTAAATTTCATAATAATTTTTATATTTAATAATCTATTAACTAAAACCAATAAAAATTTAATAAAAGTTTTAATTATTGTTTTAACAATTTTAATCATTTTTTTAAATAAATAAAATATTTATAGAAAAATATTATTATTATGTTTTAAAAAGTTTATTTAGTACAATTTATATAATATATCCCATTAAGTATTATATGATTACTTAGTTTCTATTGTTATTATGACTATTTATTTTGATAATATTCAATATAAATTTAAATATGATTAATATAAAAATAATTGTAATATATTGTATATATTAAGTAATATTTATAATAATAATAATAATAATAATGTCAAATGCTAATTAATTATTGGCTATTATGCTTAATTTAGTTTAATAATTATTAATTAGCGTGATAAGTATTTACAAAAACAATTTTTTAAAAAAAAAAGTTTGTTTTTATAGAATCTATGTGTGTGTCTGTCTGTCGGTCTGTGTGTGGATTTCCGCAATATTTTTTTGAGGTTTTATTTTAAATAAAAAAATTCTCATTATTTTAGTTTATGATAAAACTATAAAAAAAGATACAAGTCTACTATGTTTAGAAATATAAACAAAATAGTGATCAAATTTTTTTATTAAAAGTGCAAGCTAAAATTTTAATTTTTTATAATAAATGGTATATATATAACTTTAGTTTTCAAATGTAAAATATGCTTGTTTAAATAATATATGTAAATTTTAACTTTTTAATCGTTATCATAATAAAAAGTGGTCGTCAAAAATTATTGAAACTTGAAACATTTTACATAATAAAAATTTTATACTTACATAATATAACTAACTAGTTTATATTAGATATATGATTAAAATAAAAATAAAATTTTAGTACTGTATTAATATATGCTACTATATAGTAAATAGTAGAACTAAAATTTTCTACTGTTTAAAAGTTTCTAACTGGCAATGCTATTTTATATTTGAAAACAAATACTAATATAAATAATTTTATTATCATATCTATATTTATTTAATAATAATTATATTTAATTATATATACCAATTTTACTATATTGTATTATATAAGTATTAGAAAACATATTTTAAATTATTTAAGTATTTAATATTAAAATTAAATTCATAAATTTATAATTAATTTGATAACAACGGAAAATTAATTTAATTAACATGTAGTATAAAAATTATAATAAAAATTTAAATAAATAAATAACAAATAAAAAATTAATCTAACTATTTATTAGTATACAAAAATTAGTATAAAAAATACTAAAATTATATTAAATTTTTTTATTATTATTTTTTTGATTAATATAATAATAATTACTAATAATAACAATAATTACTAATAATAATAATAATTACTAATTGTAACAATAATTACTAATAATAATAATAATTACTAATAATAATAATAATTATTAATAATAATTACTAATAATAATAATAATTACTAATAATAATAATAATTACTAATAATAATAATAATTACTAATAATAATAATAATTATTAATAATAATTACTAATAATAATAATAATAATTACTAATAATAATAATAATTACTAATAATAATAATTAAAAAAAGAAACATCATAATTAACTAAATCATTAATTATTAGTATTATTATTTTTAAAAAAAATTTAATAATTTAGCAAAACAAAAGTGAGCATGTTGAATTTAAAAAAAAAATACATTTTTTTATTATCCAAATCAATCAAACATATTAACAAACAGTACAAATATATTGAACATAAAACATGAAAATTCAATAATAGCATTGCTATCGATATAGAATTGTTGTCCACAATAGAAACCAATTTTCGGTCCAATAGTTAATCGTTCAATCATTGATTGTATCGATAGTCTATCTTTAGGTGACATCCGTATCGGACGTCTAGCAGCCAAATAACTGTACATCAGGGGCAATGGACTGTAAACCATATGGATAAATTTCCTCAACAATATAATAAACATTGTACCCAGTATCAATTGATAAGCAAATAGTATATAGATAACCATTCTCAATAGCCATGTAATCGATCGATATGTATACCAATAGACTAGATAGACATTCATGGAAAACCATAGAAAATATAGCATCATAGCCCAGTTAGATAAATATTCATTACAACCATAGACTAGTTTAGTTAGATACTGGTGCTCATTGATAGCTTGAATTAGTTTACCTGGATAATTGAAATTATTATGATTTATACGATTAGCTATTATACCAGTTGATGATTGGCGAAAGTTTCGGGAATTTTCTATAAATTTTACCATCAAATAGATAAGCGATATCAGCATTACTGTAACTATATATGTTGAAACTGTACATATTTGTATTATACTAATTGCAACAATCGGGTACCAAATAATTAGCATGCTAATCGATATGATTGTATTATCAATATTATTATTATTAGCTAGACTATTTATTATGGCTAGTATAGTTACTAGAAAATAACCTAGACACATTACTAGATAAACTAGATAGCTGATTGGCGATTGTATTAATACTAATGTCAATAGCCTGCTACTACTAGTAAACATAATTTGACTTGATGATTTTAATGGATATTTCAGTTGGCCATGTTTCATTGCATACAAGTATGACCACCAGTACCTATAGTAGTAACAGTAGCTACTGGTGCTACCATTACTACCAGTAGTGCTGATAGTGTCCTGATATAGCCAATCGGTAGCCAATAGCCACATAAAACCAAATGTTATTACTATTATTATATTAGCCAATAGTAATTGATAGTCAAATTGTATGGTTATATCGCCGACCAGTTCAAGCACCTGGCGATTGTTGTCAGTCAACCAGCAACTGATTATGAATTTCACGATCATTATAAGCCATATTAATTTCAATACCAGTGCCCTGAGTAGACGTTTCCCCTGAACGGGTCGACCATTGTATTGATCATCGATTGTTTCATAGGATGTTATATAATAGCGTCGATTGAATTGTTCAATAATAGCAAACGTATCGTACATTATATTATTATTATTACTGTTATTATTATTATTATTATTATTACTGTTATTATTATTATTATTATTATTACTGCTATCATAATTAATATCAATTATTGCCAATTGTATTAACTGTACGATTAATGTTAACGTAAATTTCAAAATAATTTTTATATCCAATAGCCTATCAACTAAAACCAATAGAAATTTGATACACGTATAAATTATTGTTTTTATAATTTTAATCATTTTTTTTGATAAATAATAATAAAATTTTTATTAAATAAATAAATAGTCTAATTAATTGATAATATAATATGATTTTTATTTTTAATAATTAATTGTTTTTTTTTATTATTATAATTTCATATATTTTTTCATATTTAACTACAACAACAACCAAAAAAATACAAAAAATCTAAATATATTTTATTAATAAAATTAATAACTTATATGTATTTATTAGTAAAATCTAGACTAATGTACAGTATTTATGGAAAATAACAAAAAAAAAACTATGATATAAATAATAAAACTAAAATTTTCATAAATAATTTCATACAATACCTGAATAATTAAGTAATTAATTTTTTTATTACTTAACTACTAATTCTAGCGTTTTTGTTATAATTATTATATAGCGTGAGTATTAGAATTTATTTAAACAAACTTTTTAAAAATATTTTTTTCTGGATTGTAAATGTGTGTGTGTATGTGTCGTGTGTCTGCAGCATTTTTTTTTTGTTATTAAGTTTTGAAAAAATTATTATTCTAGTTAAAATATAAAAAAAATACAGTACATTGAATAACCATAAAACAAAAATGATTAATAATATAGATAAAAATGGATAATGTATTGCAGTTAAATTTAATCAAAATGGCCGCCAAACTATTTATAAAAAAGTGATTAACTGATTATAAGTGTTGAACGTTTAATAATAACTAATGATTTTTATGATTATTATTAAACATTGATATATAGTTTCTAAAGTGTATTATTAATTTTTTCAATGGTTGCATTCAAATTTAATTTTTTTATCTTTAATATTTTCAATGTTAAATAATTTTTATATTATATTAATTATATAATTCTATTAATATGCTAATAAATAAAATTTTCAGGCTTTAAACGTTTTTAAACTGGCAATGCTATTTAGCATTGTCTCAGTTGGTTTTTATCAGTAATTAAATATTAATATATAATTCAATTATGATTTCAATATTTAGTTTTATAATAAATAAAATTGAATTATATATTGTATTATACACTCAAATAACAAAAAAAAAACTATATTTTCAATATTATTTGTTAATTTCAATAAATACATTTATATAAATTTTTATTATTAAAATAAAATCACAAATTTTTTACTTAATTATATATTTATAAATAATAATATATATATATATATATAAATCAAATTTAGCAAGCAATATAATGATCATTATACAAAAATAAAATAAAATAAATGTTTTGAAACTAACAATAATATTAATTACGATAGAATAATTAGTATGAAAAATAAATTAATAAATTACAATCAATTATTATATGTTATTGTTATTTAAAATAATAAATTAAATATTAATAATCTAATGAAAAAAACAAATAAAAGCAATAACAAATATTAATTATCTAATAATAATTAGGTATTATTTATTTTTATTTTTAAAAAATATGAAATAGTTTTTTTTATAGTGATATTGTTTTAAAATAAAAATTGAATAATAATAATAATAATAATAATAATTAGATATAGAAACTGAATTAAAAAAAACAAATTAGCTAAAAATATTTTACTAAAAAAAACTATTAATAGTAAATAATTTTTTTAAAAAAAAATACTTAAACAGTATAAACAAAAATTAAATAGTAGTAATAAAAACTTAAACAGCATTTTTCAACAACAAAAAAACAAATAAATTAATAATTAGCCAAACAATTGCAAAAACAATATATAATTGTTAGCCAAAACAAACAGATATTGAAATATAGCTAAACTGGTTATCGGAAACCAATCGCTACAATAGATAGCTATACAATCAGTGGATAACCGGGCAATAAATTCATCCACTATTATGCGATCCCTGAGCGACAACATAGTAGCCGGTGCTCCAGAAGTACTACCAATACTACTACTACTACTACTACTACTACTAGTAGTAGTAGTAGTAGTAGTGGTGGCCAGATATCGGTACATTGATTTAAGTGGCCGATGAGCCAGTTTGTTGAGCAATATAAACCATGCCGATGCCGACAAACCGATTGATAGTTGCGATAAAATAATACCAAACATAACTAAACGATAGGTTAGGCTAATATCTGGACGTCGGGTAGCACCGTATAGTGTCAATACAATAGCCGTATACCATAGATAGTAGGCAATGGATATACAGGTACCGAAATACTGGTTACACGAGCTAATCAATTGTCTAATATACTGGTGTTCGTGTATAGCATGGATTAGTTGTCTATTACTACTACTACTAGTAGTACTACCTGAGCTATAGAGGAGAGCCTGGTCAAATTTTTCATTAATATCCCATAGTTTAGACAACAAATAGACAATCGATAGGATTATCACCATAAACATATAGACCATTATGGACCATATATGTAGCATACCTATTACTAGTATGACTGTCCACAGTAGGATAGCCATTAGCGATAATAGACTACCAATAGTAGTAGTAGTAGTCGTGTTAGTATAGGCTCTAATTGTTAATACAATTGGTGTCATTATATAGGCTGGCCACCACCAATAAAATATACCCAGACCTATATGTATACCCCAGTTGAGCAAAATTTGATAATACTGTTGCCGATCATAACTTATGGGATATTTCAATCGCTGGTATTTCATGGCAAACATATAGCGCCAAAAATTATGATAACAACTATTATTATCCATTGATAAGCACTGGTAGTCCTGGACTAACCAATTCCCTATACATAGTAACCAAAATAGGAATAACATCGATAATAGTAGACCTAGTATTACACGATTTTTATCGCCAAAATAATAGCCAATAATACTATCGCCTACCAGTGCTAATACATGGGGACTATCTGTGAGTCCTATTACCATAAATCTCAAAACATTTAACATGACTATAGCTTTCATTATGAGCACCCGTACCATACGTTTCCTATCAAGTGATAATCGTCTCAGTTGTAGGTATTGGTCATCATATGTACCGAAAATTGTTATCAAGTTTTGCCTACAAAATCGTTCAATCATTTCATGCAAATCAGTCATCGATTTAGTCAATAGCCGATCGTTGATATACTGGGCTAATCGTAGACTAAATACTAGTAAATACATTAAATAACTAATAATTCCCATAATTTTTTGTTGTTGTTGTTATTATCAAATATTATACTAAATTACTATAAGTATTATTTTTATAAATTAAATTAAATTACTTAAACTTTTTTAGTTTTGAATAATAATAGAAATAATGTCTAATATTTATTAAATAAATTTATATAAAGATTTTCTATAATAATAAATAAATTGATAATAAATGCTAATTATATTTCGCTAGAAAATTACGAAATCATTATCAAAAAATAAATAAATAAGTGATTTAATAATTATTTTTATTTTGTTTTTAACTTATTTAATATATATATATATATATATATATACAATATATTACAGTACATACTATTTATAAATATAACGCAAAATATTAATTAATTATTACAAATAATTTTTTTTCAATAAAAACTATACAACAAAAATATTATGATTAATATTATTTTCAAATTAAATATTTGACATTTAAATAATATTAGTAATACAGTAATTAAACTTCAAGTTATGGGAAAATAATATATATATACAAAAAAATTATGAAAATATTTTTATATCAATTAATTTCATAATCAATAATAATTATTATAATTATTGCAATTAATATTTTTTAGATTAATTTATTTTTAACATTTACTGTAAGAATATTTAATTAAAAATAAATAAATAATTAAAATAAGTATAAAAATTATTTTTTTTTATTTATAGTATTTAATTACTAACCAAACAAATTGAAAAACAATAGATAAGTATTTGCCATAAAATATATAAATTCAAATATAACTAAACTAGTTATCGGAAACCAATCGGAACAATGAAAACCAATAAAATCATTGGATAGCCTATCGATAAACTTATCAATCATTAAGTGATCCCTGAGCCCTAACCTACTACTAATACCACTGTATTTAGTAGTAGTAGTAATACTACTACTACTACTACTACTACTACTACTAGTAGTAGTAGTATTAGTAGTTGTAGACATCATCAATAAATATCTATACATTAGTTTCCTGGGTCTATGCGCTAGCTTATGTAGCCATTTGAATGTACTAAATGCTACCAATCCTATCAGCAATTGATTGCCTACAAGTGCATACATGGTCAACCGATATATAGGTAATTGATTGCTACGTTTGGCACCGTATAGCGAAAACATCATAACCGTAAACCATAGATAATAGCCAATCGATATACATGTGCATAGATATCTATTGACTGCATTGCATAGATTACTTATATACTGGTGCTCATCGATTAGCATGATAATATTATAACTACCAGTGTCCATTTTATTAGTAGCATGATAAAATTTTTTATTTATTTCTATCAATTTACAAATCAAATAGCTAATAGATATGATAATCATATAAAACCAATAGTACATAACCGCTTGTATATGTATTATACCCATAACCAGTATAACCAGCCAAATGATTGTCCAATAAAATTGTTGGCTAACTATCCATTGATTAGTATTATTATTATTATTATTATTATTATTATTATATACATAAGCTATAATTGTTAAACATATTGGTATTAATACCATATATGGATAATTTAGTTTAAATATTAATTGTGAACCATTTATACCCCAATTCATTGAATATCTATAGGATTTTTGTTTGGGATAACTGAGCGGATATTTTAAACACTGATATTTCATTTCATACATATAATGCCAGAAATTATAGCTAAACTGATCATTAAGTTGATAATAGTAGTAGTAGTCCTGGACTAACCAATTGCCAATACATATGAACCAAAATAGATATATTAAGCCAAATATTGGTGCAATAATTTCGGGTATATCTGTATAATATATGATCAAATCATTGGCTACCAGTGCCCCAACCAATGGATTATTATTGCCTATCAGTCCTATAGGCAAAAATCTAATCGCATTCAACATGAGTATGACTTTCATTGCGAGCACCCGTACCATACGTTTCCGGTCCAGTGATCGGTGTTGTCGTTGGTATAGGTGGTCATCGTATGTACCGAACATTGTTATCCAGTTTTGCCGATTAAACTGTTCAATAGTTTCGTGTAATTCAGTAATTGTTTTATTATTATTAATATTATTGAATGCCTTATCGATAATATTCTGTAGAAATTGTAAACTTAATATAATAATCATTAATAGATAATACAATATATTTCTAATAATATAAGCCATTATTTAATTTATTTAATTAATTTTTTTTGTTGTAAAAAAATATTATGATTTATAATTCACTAAATAATATTACTAACTATTAATAATATATTTATATTATTTATTTTTTTTATTATATTTCAATTTACTTGTCACATAAATATATTAGTTTAATAATATATATATATATATATATATACTGTATTTATATATTTAATAATAACGCAAATAATAAATTAAATAATTATAATATGAATAAAAAAAATAATATTTATTACAATTTTTCTTTGAATTAGATATTAATGAACTAAAAATATATATTAATATTATTATTATTATATATATATATATATATATATATATATATATATATATATATATATATTGCTTATGTTATAATGATTACTATAATTACAAATAAAATTATAATAATTTATTAAATTTTATCCCACATATTATATATTGTTTTAATATATATATATATGAAACGGTTCCCAATCAACGCTTATATGTATTTTGTTTAATATTCTAGTAATTGTTTTTAAACGCTATTTATGCACAAAGTTTTGATACCAGTGCTGCCTTTTCACACGTGAGCTGAATAGTAATGGAGGACTGATACCAATGGTATAGTCAGAGTAGTGTTAGCTTTTGAAGTGCACAGTCGGTTGGCGGGTGAGTGTGTAAGACAGCTCGGGTTTAAGTCTATTATATTGATTTATGTTATAATTATACGCTTTATATTGATTGTGATATTTATTAACTATTAATAAAGTATTGTAAATATTATACACATTGTATGTGATATAGTAGTCATAGCTTATGGTGATTATAGTGATTGCAATAACAGAGTATGATAGCTAAGCCGCCGCAATACTAGTCTCTAAGCTCGGGTCCAAAGCTGGTCACTGTATAGGCCACACCTTTACCGCATCGCCCATAAGTGGTCGCTCATCTGAGGCTATAAGCCTACCTATTTAACGGGAGAAAACTAAGCGGTTCGGAGGCCAGATTCCCGAACCTATCGCAAGCTATCTGCTACAGGAGTGGGCGTACCGGTTGGTTACCACCGTAGCAGATATTACCGTTACATTTTTGGTGGAGGCGCCCGTTCTCCCTGTTTCGTGGACTGCAGTGACATCCGCATGAGTCAAGGGTTACGCAATAAACCGGATCTCGAGGAAAGACATCGCATAGCTGAAGAAAAGAAAAGGTTACGCAAAGAAGAAAGAGATAGACGTAAAGCTCAAGAGACCGCAAAACTTATTGAATTTAGTTCAAGTGATAGCGAAGAAGACAAATACACCGATTGTATACAAACGCTATTTGAAGACAAGATGGCAGATAAGGCCGCAATCGATGCCGCTGTCGCTAAAGCTATGGCAGATCTAAACGCTAGACATGAAGACACGATAAAACAGCTGATAAACAATATGAATACAAAGCATGAAAATGATATGAGAGAGTTGAAGAATGAAGTGCAAAGGATGGCACTAAACGCAGACGCCGTCAAAGCTCAGCCAACAGCCGTAAACTCATTGGATATGTCAGAGCTTATCAAATATTTAACCGAAAAGGAAGAAAAAGAGAGTCACCACAAGTCGCTGATGACAAAGATGCCAGTGTTTGATGGTATTCAAAGCAAAGCTCATGAGTGGTTAAATACATTCACATTGAAATCGGATAGCAGAAGCTTATCTAAGGAACTGCGTTTGAAAGGGGTTGGCGAGTGTATGAGTGGACCAGCTATTGATTGGTATTGTGATGCAATCAAAGACAATGATGACGTTAAAACATGGGATGACTTTGACAAAGCTTTCAGACGTCGGTACAATTTGGGAGATACAGCTGACATATTGCTGTTCATGCAAGCAAAGCGCCGATTGGATGAGTCGCCGTCAAACTTCGCTTCAAGAGTAAAAACATTAGCTAAAAATTCTTCTATAAAAGATAATAAAGTAATAATGGGAGTCATAATGGATAATATGAATGATATGGTCTATCGGGAAGCGATTGAAAATTTTGAAGACCCGGATAAAGCTGTGAATGCACTCCTAAATCGTGAATTAACAAGAAATTGGAAACCAATTGGTGATCAAAGCAGTGAAAGCTATGGTATTAAGTCGACATCAGATAGAAAGCGGGAATGTTATTACTGTAAAGGAGATCACTTCAGATCTAACTGTCCTCAGCTTCAGCGTAAAGATTTTTACAATACATGCTATAATTGTGAGCGCAGTGGACATCTCACTAGAGATTGTAGAGCACCGAGAGATGCCAATCGTATTAACGCTAACAGAGAACAACATAAGAAAATTATTGAACAACGCAGAGCTGACAGAGGTGATAGTGGTCGTAGAAACGATAATCGGGAATCAGATCAGCCGAAAGTGGACATTAAGTGGAAACCAAAGCCAACAATTGATGATCGCGAAGCTAATGAAGATCGAAGATATGAGTGGAGGACACCATCTAATGGAGGAAAGCTTTCATCGTTGTTATGGCACGGGAATCACGGAAAACAAGTCAACAAAAATGTGGACGACATTCAAAGCAAAATTAAACGCACAAACGCTATGATGAAAATGTATTTGGGAAGCGTTGTAACTTCAGTTGACATGACATCAAAAGCTGAGTCAGATATATATAAAGTTACGTCAGATGAAGAAGATAGCGAAAGCGACACCACAACAGCTAACAATGTAATCGATGACAGAAAGCATGAAGAGATCCATAAAGACGAAGAGAAAGGCGATCATAAGCTTAATGACAGTCGAAAGAATCGGAAGTCGTCACGAAAGCGAAGACCAAAGAAGCCTAAAGATTACGCTTTAATTAAAAATAATTCCTTAAATGAAAGTAAAAGCAAACCGGAAGATATCAAAGGTTCTGAAGCTTTAATTGTCGGAGAAATTAAAGCGAAGAAAAGGGGAAAAATTAAAGATAAAAACTAAATTATTTTGCATTTGTTGTGTTAAAGCCGTTAAAAGCGGAGTTTTATTGAATTAATTTTTAGTTTTTATTAAGCAAAGGAAAATAAGTGTTGAAAGCAAAACAAGAAAAGCTATGTCCAGGAAGTTATGAAAAAGTACCGCACAGTTGGCTGAAGAGAAGCTACTGTTAGAAGAAGCCTATAATTAGTATCTACTGCAGAGGTGTCAGTAGAATCACCGGAAAGCCCGTCGATTGGTTCGGCGATGATATAGATTTTATTCCAGTGGTTGACATCACCGAAGACCTCAGAGTAGGGGCAGCTTAAGGTTATTGCAAAGCCTTAATATAACGCATCGATGGGCCAAAGGGCAGAGGTCAAGTGGACGCACTTAACGCTAGACCCTATGGACGCAACCATTGATTAAGCGGATGCTAATACAAAGCTTTTAGACAACGATTTTATAGCAATTGAGAGGACAAGAGAAAGCTTTACAGACACGGAGGAAGTGGTTAGCCGTTTAAGTGAGTTGTCGAGCGTTTATTGGTTAGTCCAGGTGGACACGGGATTTATTTGCACCAATCAACAGGAAGCTGACGGAACTCAAAGCAATAGCAACGGTATCGCAGAGCAATAGCATATGTAAAGCTAAATGGGAGGACTTGGTCGAGGACGTCCAAGCGAAGAAGAGGGGGATGAAACGGTTCCCAATCAACGCTTATATGTATTTTGTTTAATATTCTAGTAATTGTTTTTAAACGCTATTTATGCACAAAGTTTTGATACCAGTGCTGCCTTTTCACACGTGAGCTGAATAGTAATGGAGGACTGATACCAATGGTATAGTCAGAGTAGTGTTAGCTTTTGAAGTGCACAGTCGGTTGGCGGGTGAGTGTGTAAGACAGCTCGGGTTTAAGTCTATTATATTGATTTATGTTATAATTATACGCTTTATATTGATTGTGATATTTATTAACTATTAATAAAGTATTGTAAATATTATACACATTGTATGTGATATAGTAGTCATAGCTTATGGTGATTATAGTGATTGCAATAACAGAGTATGATAGCTAAGCCGCCGCAATACTAGTCTCTAAGCTCGGGTCCAAAGCTGGTCACTGTATAGGCCACACCTTTACCGCATCGCCCATAAGTGGTCGCTCATCTGAGGCTATAAGCCTACCTATTTAACGGGAGAAAACTAAGCGGTTCGGAGGCCAGATTCCCGAACCTATCGCAAGCTATCTGCTACAGGAGTGGGCGTACCGGTTGGTTACCACCGTAGCAGATATTACCGTTACATATATATATAATTTAGTAATTTTTATTTAGTTTCATTATAACATATTTAATATATATTTATTTTTAACAACAACAAAAAAATACTAAAAAAATTTTATTAATAATAAAATAATATATTAAATAATAACTTAATTGTTAATAAATATTTTTCCACAAAATATTGTAGAAATATATATATATATATATATATATATATATTTATTATTATTATTATTAGTAGTAGTAATTAATTAATAATTTACGTTATATTTATCAATAGTATGTACTGTACTTGTATTTTAATATATAACTTAAGTAAGTTATATAAAAAAAAATAAAACAAAAACCATTATTAACAACATTTTTATTATAATGATTTCGTAAATTTATTGAGAAATATAATTAGCATTTATTTTTATCATTTGTTATAATTATTTATTGCTAATAATTTTATTTATTATTAAATTAAAATATTTTTTTTCAGATATCTATTAGACATTATTATACAATACTATTTTAATACTTTTTTTCTAAGATTTAATTATTTATTTTTTTAATAATAATTTATAATTATATGAAATAAAATATAGAAAAAATTATGGGAATTATTAGTTATTTAATGTATTTAATAGTATTTAGTTTACGATTAGTCCAGTATATCAACGATCGGCTATTGACTAAATCGATGACTGATTTGCATGAAATGATTGAACGATTTTGTAGGCAAAACTTGATAACAATTTTCGGTACATATGATGACCAATACCTACAACTGAGACAATCATCACTGGATAGGAAACGTATGGTACGGGTGCTCATAATGAAGGCTATAGTTATGTTAAATGTTTTGAGATTTATGGCTATAGGACTTACAGATAGTCCCTATGTATTAGCACTGGTAGCCGATATTATTGGCTATTATTTTGGCAATAAAAATCGTGTAATACTAGGTCTACTCTGATCAATGTTATTCCTATTTTGGTTATTATGTATTATGAATTGGTTAGTCCAGGACTACCGGTGCTTATCAATGGATAATAATAGTTGTTATCATAATTTTTGGCGCTATATGTTTGCCATGAAATACCAGCGATTGAAATATCCTCTAAGTTATGATCGGCAAATATATTATAAATTTTCGCTAAACTTGGTTATACCTATAGGTGTGGGTATATTTTATTGGTACTGTCCAGCCAATATAATAACAACAATAGTAGTGTCAACTATAGCCTATGCCAACACTACTACTACTACTATTGGTAGTCTATTATCGCTAATGGCTTATCTATTTTGGACAGTCATACTAGTAATAGGTATACTACATATATGGTATATAATGGTCTATATGTTTATGGTGATAATCCTATCTATTGTCTATTTGTTGGCTAAACTATGGGAGATTAATAAAAAATTTGACCAGGCTCTCCACTATAGCTCAGGTAGTATAAGTAGTAGTAGTAGTAGTAGTAGTAGTAGTAGTAGTAGTAGTAGTAGTAATAGACAACTAATCCATGCTATACACGAACACCAGTATATTAGACAACTGATTAGTTCGTGTAACCAGTATTTCGGTACCTGTATATCCATTGCCTACTATCTATGGTATACGGCTATTGTATTGACACTATACGGTGCTACCCGACGTCCAGATATTAGCCTAACCTATCGTTTAGTTATGTTTGGTATTATTTTATCGCAACTATTACTCGGTTTATTGGCATCGGTATGGTTTATATGGCTCAACAAACTGGCTCATCGGCCATATAAAGCAATGTACCGATATCTGGCCACTACTAGTAGTAGTAGTAGTATTGGTAGTACTACTGGAGCACCGGCTACTATGTTGTCGCTAAGGGATCGCCTAATAGTTGATGAATTTATTGCCCGGTTATCCACTGATTGTATAGCTATCTATTGTAGCGATTGGTTTCCGATAACCAGTTTAGCTATATTTCAATATATGTTTGTTTTGGCTAACAATTATATTATGTTTTTGCAATTGTTTGGCTAATTATTAATTTATTTGTTTTTAATTTGCTTTTAAATATTTTTTTATATAAATACTATTTAAGTTTTTGTTAACACTAATTAATCTTTTTTAAATATTGTTTAAGTTTTTTTTAAAAAAATAATTTACTTGTATTGTAAATATATTATAATTAATAAATAGATAATTTAAATAAAAACATAACATTATTAAAATTATTAACAAAAAATTTTACAACTATTACAATATTTATTATTTTTTTAAAAAAAATAAATACAAATAACGCAAAATATTAGTAATTAATAACTAAAAATAAGCTAAATATAAATATTTTGACATTTAAATAATATTTGAAATAAAAGTTTCTGAAATATAATTTAAATTAAAGAATATATAATTGAAAATTTTTGAATTATAAATTATAATTTAATTATTTATAATTATTAATGTAAACAATCTATTAAATACACAAGTAATTTTATTTCATTTTTTTTTTGAAAAAAAATTTATAAACTTAATTACTATATTGCATGATAAGTACATTATATTATATTTTATTATTTAATATAATAATTTATTATTGTCAATAAAAAAAAATTTACATTTAGGTAAAAATTTATTATTAAAAATAATTCAAATATTAACTATATTAAAGTATTGGTAGATTTAAAATTGAAAAGTTTAATAATTTTTTTATTAGTAAAAATAATCATATAAACAGTAATAATAAATATATTAATTATAAATATATTAACTGTAAAATTTTGCATAATTTAAAATTAAATACTATTTTTTTGACAAAAAAAATAATAATAATAACTAATAGCTATTAGAAATTTATTATTTATTATACATTATGTATAACTACTATTAACTATACAATACTATATTAAAAAAAACTATAAAAAAATTTTAATTTATAATATTAATACTAATAATTTATTTATGTATAATATTTGATAATATTTAATAATAACAACAACAAAAAATTATGGGAATTATTAGTTATTTAATGTATTTATTAGTAAAATTACGAAATCATTATCAAAAAATAAATAAATAAGTGATTTAATAATTATTTTTATTTTGTTTTTAGCTTATTTAATATATATATATATATACTGTATATATATTATAGTAACTATTTTAGTACATATTATTTCTAAATATAACGCAAAATATTAATTAATTATTATTAATAATTAATAAAAAAAAACTATACAAAAAATTAGTACAGAAAAAATACTGTAATTAATATTATTTGCTAATTCAATATTTGACATTTAAATAATATTAGTTGAAAATTAAATATTATTAGTACAGTAATTAAACTTCAAGTTATGGGAAAATAATATATACAGTATATATACAACAAAAAAATTATGAAAATATTTTTATTTCAATTAATTTCTTAATCAATAATAATTATTATAATTAGTGCAATTAATACTGTATTATTCTTTCATTGTGAGCACCCGTACCATACGTTTCCGGTCCAGTGATCGATGCTGTCCTGGATATCGGTGGTCATCGTATGTACTGAACATTGTTATCCAATTTTGCCGATTAAACTGTTCAATAGTTTCGTGTAATTCAGTAATTGTTTTATTATTATTAATATTATTATTGAATACTTTATCGATAATATTCTGTAGCAATTGTAAACTTAATATAATAATCATTAATAGATAATACAATAAATTTCTAATAATATTAGCCATTATTTATTTATTTTTTTTTTGGTTGTAAAAAATATTATATTTTTTTTGTAATTCAATGAATAATCTATTAATTACTATCTCTTATTAATAATAATTATATTATTTATTTATTTTTATTATATTTCAATTTACTTGTCAAATAAATGTATTAGTTTAATAATAGATATATATATATATATATATATATATATATACTGTATTTATATATTTAATAATAACGCAAATAATTAATTAAATAATTATAATATGAATAAAAAAAATAATATTTATTACAATTTTTCTTTGAATTAGATATTAATGAACTAAAAATATATATTAATATTATTATTATATATATATATTGCTTATGTTGTAATGATTATTATAATTACAAATAAAATTATAATAATTTATTAAATTTTATCCCACATATTATATATTGTTGTAATATATATATATATATATAATTTAGTAATTTTTATTTAGTTTCATTATAACATATTTAATATATATTTATTTTTAACAACAACAAAAAAAATACTAAAAAAAATTTATTATTGTATATTATTTTTCCTAAACTTTAGTTTCAATTAATGATTACATTAGATTAATAATATTTTTTTCAACTAATATTATTTAAATGTCAAATATTGACAAATAATAATAATTACAGTATTTTTTACTATTATTATTATTATTAGTAACTAATTAATAATTTGCGTTATATTTATCAACATTTTTATTATAATGATTTCGTAAATTTATTGAGAAATATAAGTAGCATTTATTTTTATCATTTGTTATAATTATTTATTGCTAATAATTTTATTTATTATTAAATTAAAATATATTTTTTTCAGATATCTATTAGACATTATTATACAATACTATTATTATATAATACTATAATTATAACTTTATTTCTAAGATTTAATTATTAGTTTTTTTATAATAATATATAATTATATGAAATAAAATATATGAAAAAATTATGGGAATTATTAGTTATTTAATGTATTTAATAGTATTTAGTCTACGATTAGTCCAGTATATCAACGATCGGCTATTGACTAAATCGATGACTGAATTGCATGAAATGATTGAACGATTTTGTAGGCAAAACTTGATAACATTTTTTGGTACATATGATGACCAATACCTACGACAACAACGGCATCGATCACTGGACAGGAAACGTATGGTACGGGTGCTCCTAATGAAAGCTATAGTCATGTTAAATGTTTTGAGATTTATGGCGATAGGAGTTACAGATAGTCCCCATGTATTAGCACTGGTAGGCGATAGTATTATTGGCTATTATTTTGGCGATAAAAATCGTGTAATACTAGGTCTACTATTATCGATGTTATTCCTATTTTGGTTACTATGTATAGGGAATTGGTTAGTCCAGGACTACCAGTGCTTATCAATGGATAATAATAGTTGTTATCATAATTTTTGGCGCTATATGTTTGCCATGAAATACCAGCGATTGAAATATCCACTAAGTTATGATCGGCAACAATATTATAAATTTTTGTTCAACTTGGGTATACTTTTAGGTATGGTTGTATTTTATTGGTACTGGCCATACAATATAGTAACAACAATAGTCGTGTCAACTATAGCCTATACCAACACTACTACTACTACTACTACTACTACTATTGGTAGTCTATTATCGCTAATGGTTTATCTATTTTGGACAGTCATATTGCTAATAGGTTTACTACATATGTGGTCCATAATGGTCTATATGTTTATGATGATAGTACTATCGATTGTCTATTTGTTGGCTAAACTATTGGATATTAATGAAAAATTTGACCAGGCTCTCCACTATAGCTCAGGTAGTACTAGTAGTAGTAGTAGTAATAGACAACTAATACATGCTATACACGAACACCAGTATATTAGACAATTGATTAGCTCGTGTAACCAGTATTTCGGTACCTGTATATCCATTGCCTACTATCTATGGTATACGGCTATTGTATTGACACTATACGGTGCTACCCGACGTCCAGATATTAGCCTAACCTATCGTTTAGTTATGTTTGTTATTATTATTTGGGAAATATTAATCGGTTTGTTGGCATCGGTACTGTTTATATGGCTTAATAAACTAGCTCATCGGCCACTTAAAGCAATGTACCGATATCTGGCCACTACTACTACTACTACTACTACTACTAGTAGTAGTAGTAGTAGAATTGGTAGTAGAAGTACTGGTAGATCACCGGCTACTATGTTGTCGCTCAGGGATCGCCTAATAGTGGATGAATTTATTGCCCGGTTATCCACTGATTGTATAGCTATCTATTGTAGCGATTGGTTTCCGATAACCAGTTTAGCTATATTTCAATATCTGTTTGTTTTGGCTAACAATTATATAATGTTTTTGCAATTATTTGACTAATTATTTATTTATTTGTTTTTTGAATACTATTTATAAGATTTTTTTTTTTGAAAAAAATAATTTACTTCTAATATTATTTTAGAAAAATAATTTTTTTTATCAATTATGTTTTTTTATTCAGTTATAATAATAATAATAATAATAATAATCGATTTCTAATATAAAGATTTTTATTATTGTAAATATATATATATATATATATAAATATCAAAAGTAGATAATTTTAATAAAAATAGAATTGAATTTTATTTAGTATTTTAATTTATTATTTATAGAAATATTTTTTTCAACTAATTAAATTTATTATATTATTATTAATATAGATAATATATAGAGAATTTAATAATTAATAAAATTATATATTTATAACATTAGTATATTTACTTATATATCTTTCTATTTATTTCAAAATATTTGTTTATTATTATTATATCTAATATTATTTAAATGTCAAAATATATATTATTTTCATAAAATAATTTATTTTTTGTGTACTAATATTCAGTTTATTTAATTGGTAAACCAATAAAAACATTATGGCTATCATATATGTAGTAGTATAGTCCATATGATTGTTGTCGGCGGCAATACAACTAATTGTTGGCTAACTGTTTCATGATTATTATTGAATACATAAGCTATGAATGATAGAACTATTGGTATGAATACATAATAGAAATAATTTAGATAATATATTATTTGTAAACCAATAATACAACAATTAATTGAAATTTATAAATAATTTTTGTTTCGTATAACTTTCAATCGGATAATTTAATCGCTGATAATTTCATTGAATACATATAATGCCAGAAATTATGGCTTAACTGTTGATCATAACTAGGATAGTAGTAGTCCTGGACTAACCAATTGACAATTAATACAAACCAAAACATATGCAATACCAATGCAAATATAGGTCCAATGATTTCAAGTTTATCTGTATAAAAACTTAGGATATCATTGGCTACCAGTGCCCCCAACTAATTGGTTATTATTATTATTGCCTATCAGTCCTATCAGCAAAAAATCCTAATCGCATTCAACAGTGAGTATGGCTTTCATTGTGAGCACCCGTACCATACGTTTCCGGTAGTCCAGTGATGTCCGCCGCTGTCCTGGGTATCGGTGGTCATCATATATATATATATATACCGAAAATTATTATCCAATTTTGCCGATCAAACTGTTCAATCAGTTTCGTGTAATTCATTAATTGTTTTATTGAATACCCGATCATTCAGATAATGTAATAATTGTTTACTTAATGTAATAATTAGTAATAAATAATATAATAAATTTCTAATAATATTAGCCATTATTTATGTATTTATTTATTTTTATTTATTTTTTTTTTGTAAAAATACTATATTTTATAATTTACTAAATAATATTTATATTAATTATTTTTCTATAACTTTTGATTTGAAATTTACTGTCACTTAAATGTATTAGTTATATAATATATATATATAAATATAGTTTTAATAATAACGCAAAAAATTAATTAAATAATTAAAATAACAATAAAAAAATATTTATTACAATATTTTATTTGAATTAAATATAAATGAACTAAAAATATATATTAATATTATTATTATATCAATATATACAGTATATTGTTTATGTCGTAATAATAATTATAATTACAAATAAAATTATAATAATTTATTAAAATTTTCCTCACATATTATATATTGTTGTAAAATATATAAATATAATTTTATTAATTTTTATTTAGTTTTATCATAATTATGAATATATATATATATAGCATAATATTTTTATTTTTTATAACAACAACATCAACAAAATTTATTAGTTAATTAAATAATATAAATATTATTAAATATATATATTTTAATTTTACAATTATTAGTGCAATTAATAGTTTTTTTTTATTATTTAATAATTTTTTGTTTTTAGATTTATAAAATATTTAATTTATATATATATTTTGTTAATTGATCTCACTACAATAATGTATTATTATTTAATTAACCAAGCAAATTCAAAAATAACATATAATTGTTTGCCATAAAATATATAAATTCAAATATAACTAAACTAGTTATTGGAAACCAATCGGAACAATGAAAACCAATAAAATCATTGGACAGCCTATCGATAAACTTATCAATCATTAGTAGATCCCTGAGCCTTAACCTACTAACTCTAGGCATAGTAGTAGTAGTTATAGTATTATAATTACTACTATGACTACTACTACTACTACTACTACTAGTAGTAGTAGTAGTACTAGTTGTCATCATTGTTAGATATTTATACATTAACTTTCTGGGTCTATGAGCTAGCTTATGTAGCCATATAAATAAGCTCAATGATTGTAGTCCTATACATACTTGACTGCCAACCAGTGCATACATGCTCAAACGATACAGGGGCAATAGTTGGCCACTGTGGGCACCGTATAATGTAAACATAATTGTCGTATACCATAGATAATAGGCAATCGATATACAGGTGCATAGATATCTATTTGTATGATTGCATAGATTACTTATATACTGGTGCTCTAGAATTAGCATGGTAATATTATTTATATTACGCTTATCTAGGGCATATTTGAATTTTCTACTAATTTCAAACATTTTAATTAGCAAATAGCCAGCAGATATTAAAAACATGGTAACCCCATAGTACATAATAGCTATCAAATGTATTATACCTATAACTAATAGTATAGTCCATATGATTGTTGTCGACAATAATACACCTAATTGTTGGCTAATAACTGTTTCATAATTATTATTATTATTATTATTGACATAAGCTATGAATGATAGACCTATTGGCAGGAATACATAATACGGATAATTTAGATAATATGATATCTGTGAACCAATAATACACCAATTCATTAAAATTATAAATGATTTTTGTTTCATATAACTTTCAATCGGATATTTTAATCGTTTGTATTTCATTTCATAAATATAATGCCAAAAATTATAGCTTAACTTATCATAACTATGATAGTAGTCCTGGACTAACCAATTGCCACCACATAGTAACCAAAACATGAATACCATTGATATAATTGGACCAATAATTTCTAGTTTATCTGTATAATAATCTAGGAAATCATTGGCTACCAGTGCCCCAACCAATGGTTTATTATTGCCTATCAGTCCTATCACCATAAATCTAATCGCATTCAACATGAGTATGGCTTTCATTGTGAGCACCCGTACCATACGTTTTCGGTCCACTAATCGCCGCTGTCCTCGGTATTGGTAGTCATCATATGTACCGTCAATTGTTATCCAATTTTGCCGATTAAACTGTTCAATCATTTGAAATAATTCACTGATTGTTTTATTGAATACCCGATCATTCAGATACTGTAATAATTGTAAATTTATTGTAATTATCATTAATATGAAATACAATAAATTTCTAATAATATTAGCCATTATTTATTTATTTAAAAAAAAAATAAACTATTATTTTAATTTCAAATATTATTAATTCAATTGATGTTTATTAATATATTTAAATCAAATATTTTTTTTTTAATTAATACACTATTACTTTATTATAATTTATTGGCATTAATTAATTTATTATATATAATATATAAATAAAGAGTAATTTATAATGAAAAGAGTGTTTTATGTATAAAATTTAAGTTTTAATAACGATATTACTTTTGTTTTTTATATAATTATAAAAAAATATTATTTATTTTACTTTTATATTGCCATAATATTTTTTATTTTACTGTAATTAATAAATACAAAAAAAATATTAATTATTATTATTATTATAATTATACAGTATTTTTAAAATAACAATCCAATAAATACTAATAATAATAACGCAATATATAAATTAAAGCATTATATCTAATTAATAATAATTAAAAATAATAATAATTAATAATAATATAATGAATTTAAATAGAAAATAATTAATTGATTTAAATAATTACTTTGCACTTAAATAAATGAAATGTTTTTATTAGTTTAATTTATTTCTAGACTAAAAAATTAAAAAATAAAATAAATTATTATTGAAAATATTTATAAAAAAAAATATTTTTTTTTTTAAATATGTTGTTTTCAAACTATACTATTATTAAATGTCGTTTAAATTTTTATATAATATAAAAATTTTATTTAATATGCTATTTATGTTGTTATTTTTGAAGCATTGAAAAATAAATGCTTTTAAAAAATATTTATTAACTAATAAACAAAATATTAAATTTAATATTAATTAAATTAGATATATATATAATTTTTATTATCAAAATTATTGCCAACTCATTTTTTTAATTGTAACAAACAATATACAATTAATAATACATTGACTTAATAATAATTATAATTTATAATAATATTATTATTAATACTACATGTATATTATGACATTAAAATAAAAATAATTTTTACCATTATATAATAGACTGTATACATATAGTTAATAGTATTTTTTCAAAAAAAATAAATAAAATAAATATTTAATATTTTAAATAATAATTATTGTTATATTTATTTATATAACTACAAAAAATAATTAACATGCTAAAATTACTTGTTAAATTGTTTGTTGCTACTATTATAGCTATGTCGATGATTTTATCTAGCTCAAATATTTCAATGTGTATGACTGTGCCCAACACTACTACTACTACTACTACTACTACTACTACTACAAGTAATCATACTGTCCAACAAAATAGTCTACTAATTGGTAACTGTCCGCCATGTTGTATGTATCAGAGCCCACCATGTTTTTTTGAATGCGATTGTCCATGATGAATTATTTATTATTTTAATTTTTACTAATTATAACTAACTAATTATAATTAATTAACTATAATAATACTAACATTATTTTTATTATTTTATATTTTCAAAATAATGTCAAAAATTAATTATTTTTATTTATGTTTTTAATTCAAATAAAATGTTAATGTAATTATCTTAAAATTAAAAAAAAATTATTTAAATTTAAAACTTATCTAATACTATATAATATTTTTTTTTGTTTAATAAGTTTTCATATATATAAAAATATAAATTTATTAAACTTGAAAAATTAAAATAAGCTGTTTATTAAAAATAATAAAAAATACAAAATTAATTAATACATTTTAACTTTAAACATATATTGTTAAATCAGCTAAATTATAACAATTATTTAATATAGATATACCAATAGATAAAATTTTAAATATAATTAAAACAATTTTTAGTTAACAAAAAAAATAATCCAGATCAATTTTGATTAATAATTATTTTATTTTTTAAAATTAATTTTATTATTATTTGTTAGAATCATATAAATATTTCAAAAAGTTTAATAAAATCATTAAAATATAATTATTGTCAAATCATTTACAACTAACTTATAATTATTACCTATAATTTATATCTAAATTATGAAATAAATAATTGGTTTTTTTCTAATAACTAATTAATTTTATAAAGTTAAGTAATTTAATAATATAGTAAACTTGTTTAAATGATAAAACTAATATTTGAATTATTACTTAAATAATAATTAAGTTATAGAAAATTTTTAATTATATTAGTTTATAAGCTACTATAAGCTACATCCAAAATTATTATTTTATTTAAATTTATTTTTAAAAAATTAATAATATATGATTAAAAATTTTAATTATGAATAATTATTTATTTATAATTATGATTATATAAACAATTTTTTATATAAAAGTAATTTTATTTTATTTAAATAAAATATTAATAAATTTAATGCTAAGTACTTTATATTATATATATATATTAAATTTATTATTGAAAATAAAATAATTTTACATTTACATAATAAAAATTAATATTAAAGTAATGGTAGATTTCAACTTAAAAAAAAGTTTAATAACTTTTTTTTAAGTAAAAATAATCAATAATCAGTAATACTATAATTTTCTGTAATGGGTCTAACCACCACCCATAGACCATCATGGCTATGGGCACTGGTAGGTTGGGGCAATTTAATCGGCCATTACCATAATACTAAACAATTAGCATCATCATCATCACATTTATTTATAATGATTGTTGGCTATATAACCATATTATTAGTTTATTGGCTAATATTACAACTACAGGATCTAAATCTAAGTGATAGTAATAATAATAATTATTGGCAACTATTAAGTAAATTGAAATTTAAAGATCGTTTAACTAATAATAATAATAATAATAATAGTTTTAAGTTAAATCGAAAAAATGAGAAAATTTATCATAAATTTCTAGAAAATTATCTTGGTAAACTATTTCCATTGCTTATAAATTTAACATTACCGCTATGGTATACAGGTAGTTTTATATTATCAATTATATTACCAATAACCAATAATAACAATTTACCAATATTATCATTATCATCATCATATTATTACTTATTATTATTATTATTACTACAATTATTACCATGGTACATTAATCTATTAATAACAATAAAACATTTAATAAATTTTATACACTATATTGTATTAATATTTTCCATACCATTTCTATATTTATTGTTAAAATTTCAGGAAATTAATGGAAAATTTTCGAGATTATTAAAATTTTCAACTAATAATAATAATAATAATAATAATAGTAAAAATAATTTCATAAATATTAGATTATTTAATATGGCTATCGATGAACATCGATATTCAAGTAAAACGGTTGAAATTGTTAGCAATTATTGGTGTCGACCTATATATCTGGCTTATACAACATGGTTTACAATGTTTATCTATGCATTTTATTTGATTGGTAACTATAGCCTTGATAAATGGTCCAAAATGATAATCATCAATATAACCTTGGTACAATTGTTAGGCTATCTAGTATTTATTAGAAAAATTATCTGGTTAGCCCAATTGGCTCATCGATCGCTACCCTGGGTATACAGTTACGTGCAATGCCTGACCAAACATTATAGGCAATCACCCAATAATCAACATCATCAGCACCGGCATCTGAGGACAGTTATGTATTTGTCGTCAATCAGACATCAATTGTTTGTACAAAATTTTATTGAACGACTAGGCAGTGGACCGACAATTGGTTTATATTGTTATAATTTGTTTCCGATAACTAGCTATGAATTAATTCAATATATATGTATTTGTTTCAATAATTATACGCTATTTATTGAAATGTTTAATAAATAAAATAAATAATTGTTAATAAATAAAATAAATAATTGTAAAATTAAAATAAATAATTGTAAAATTAAAATAAATAATTGTAAATAAATAAATAAATAACTATAAAAATAATTACTAGGTAAATAACTGTAAACAAAAAATAATAATAAAATTATTATTTAATTAATTAAATTTTATTTTATTTATTTAAATTTTTTGTTGGTGTCAATCATTCAACCAAATAATGTCATAAATAATACAAAATTATTAAACATAACAAACGTATAGTCAAACAGTGCTCGGCTATCGATAGGAAACAAATTTTGGCCACAATTCAGTCCAATGGTTGGCCCAGTAGTTAGCCGTTCAATCATCAGCTGAACGGTTAGCTTATCCCTGATGGACATACCTGAGGTACAGTTAGCTAATAGCCTGTAAAGTATAGGTAGTGAACCGTAAGCTAGTTTTGTAAACAGTTTGATAAATATGACAATAGCTATGATTAGACAAATTTGCCAGACAATCATTATGACCATGATCAATCTAAATACTATGGGTGTATCCAAACGTGTTGTACCATATAATAGTAGGGTAACCATAGTAAACCATAGATAATATAGTAGAAATATCCAGGTACTTAAATATCTATTGCAACCATTGATGGTCAATCTACATAGATAACTGTGCTCATGTATTGCATTGATTAGTATGTGTATTTTTTGAGTATAATTTAGACTATTATTATTATTAGATGATGATGATGATGATGATAATGCTACTAATACTACTAGACGAAACTTACGGTAATTTTCCCAAAATTTTAACAATAAATAACCCAGGGCTATTTGAATTATCAGGGCCATATAGACAACAATAGCGTACAATTGTCTAATTGCAACCAGTACAATTAGTTGCCATACAATTAGCATAGTAAATTGTAACAATATCATTGTTATTGTATTAGTGTAATAATAATAATAATATTGTTTTATAAATGCTATCAATGATAAATAAAAATGACCAAGTACAGTTACTATAGCTATTGAATTACTTAATATACTGTCCATCAATATACGTGTTAGTTGACTGGAAATATATTGATAATAATTCATTAATTGTCTATTGATTATGGGATATTTTAAGCTAGCATATTTTACAGCAAACATATATTGCCACCAGCACCTGTAGTATGTGGAGTAACTATGGTAACTAATTATAGTATCCTGGTAAAGCCAATTAATTGATACTAGCCATAGAAATGCTATGGCCAATGCTATCAATAAATAGGTAACAAATTGTTGACTATTGCCAAACAATTGCTGATTAAAATCAGTTAATACCAGTGCCAGCACCTGATGGTTATGGTATCCACTAGTATGACTAGTATAGCCAATTAGTATGAATCTTAAAATAACAAGCAAACATATTAATTTCAATACCAGTGCCCGATATAGACGTTTCCGATTAATTGGTTGTCCTGTATATAGTGCTATGTATTGATCATCAATTTTATCAAAACATGTTATATAATATTGACGATTAAATTGTTCAATCAATTCAAATGTTTTCAAAATTGATTGATTAGTATTGTTGTTGTTGTTGTTGTCAGTCTCTAGCGATAATAGTTTTGTAATAAAATTTTTATTATTGTTTTTACCGATAATTGTTTGCAGTTTGAAAATATTTTTAATAATTATAATTATATTTATTAATAATTGTTTAATTATTATTAGTTTTGAAAATAAATTCATAATAATTCTAATAATTAGCTTGATAATTAATTTGATAATGGTTTTTAATATATGCATTTTTTAAATTTTTTTATCAATATAATAATTTTTTTTAAATTAAAATTTACTTAATTGTTATTGAAAATAAATAATAATTATCAACTAATATTTTTAATATTAAATTATATATAAATTATTTATTACTGTATTTTAATTAAATAATAGATTAGATTTAATTATTTAATTATAAGATTAATAGTTTTTATTTAAATAAGAATTTATTATATTTAATATATTTTTAATAGATATAAATATAAATTTAATTGTCATATTTTTACTATTATTATTAGTAGTAATGAAATATAATATATAATTATTACATTTACCTTGATGTTAAAAAATATTTCTTTAAATAATATTTTTAAAGCTATAATTAAATTAATTTTAATAAACATATTATTTTGTTATAGTTTTTTCTCTAATAAAACTATAATTTTAATTAGAAAATTTCGTGATATTTTTTTATGTTATTTTGAAATTAATTAATTTTATAATTTTTATTTTAGAAATATTATATTATAATATAAAAGTAAAATAATATTAAAAAATACTGTATTTATTTATAGTTATGTTTTTTACAGTATATGATAGCTTAGTATTGAATTCAAGTAAATACTATCTATTGTTATCAATGAAAAAAATATTATAAAACTTTTAATTGTATTTTTAGTCATTAAAATATATTTACAAAAAAAATTATAACTAACAATCACTATTCATCATACATTTAAACTATATTTTGTAAAATTAAAAAAAACTAATTTTATCTATATTTTTTGATAATGTTTAATATTTTTATGTATTTTAAAAATAATTGATTTTAGATAGATAATTTTTTTTCACAATATTATTGAATATATTTATGTTTAGTATAATATAATTTAAAAAACAATATTATATTTGATATAATAATTTTTTTTATAAACATATTTATAAACTAAAAATATAAACAATTAAAACTTAATAGTATAACTTAATTAAAATATACAATTTATTTTTTTTTTGTTATTTATATTTAATTTATCCCCTAATCAAATAATTTTATAATTATAATTATCTTTTACTTTATTATTGTTTATAAATTTATTTTTTAATTTAGGAAATAATAATAATTTATGAATACATTTATGTGTCTCTAATTAGTGTTAATTTAATTAATAATATATTAATTACTAATATATTTTAAAAGTTTATATAGATTTTTATTGATTGAATATACTATTGCATCAAAAATAATATTTTTTTTTATAAAAACGTATGTATTATTAACATTAGACATAAAAGTCTATTTTATTTCATCACAAAAAAATTATTATCATTTTATATATATTTACAGCTAATCTAATTACAAGGTTATACAATATTATATTATATAAATATTTTATATATATATTACATGTTTTAAATGTAATCAAAAAAAATCACTGGATATGCGCTGTTGTTATATAATAATAATAATAATAATAATAATAATAAATGTCAAACAATTTATTTTGTTTGTAAATTACATTTATTTAATGTAATAAAATGTATTAAAAATATATAATGAAAAATACAGTATAAATACATGCATAAAATTTTTGTCTTATTATTATTATTAATATATATTTCTATTGTTTTAAATTAGAAAATTATATAATATTTTCCAATTAATAAATTAATAAATTAATTGTAATTATTTAATAATAAAAAAATATTTTGTGATTTATTATTATTATTATTTTCCCCCAAAAAAATATGTTATTCAAAAAAGAGCTTCGAGGTAATTTTTGTAAAAAAAATTAAAAATAACATTTTAATTATAAATTATTTTCATATAATTTTAAAAATTTTTAAAATTGAATAATTTTAATATTAACAATATTTAACAATAACATTTTTAAAAAAAAAATTAAACTATAGATCTTTATTTATCAATGGCACCTGGTGAAAGTCGACTACAATATTGTAACAATTTCCGTGCGGTAATTCACTAATATAGGTTGAGAGATAGTCCTCTGTTAAAGTCGCGCTTACTATCACCTTCTCCAGCGGTAAAGTTGACACAGAAGCTACACGGATCATCATCACCACGATGATGACACCCTCAACAACAGTGATCGCAACGCATTTGCATTTATATTCATAATTTATAATTCAAAAGTGCCTTATATGTACTAAAATTATCACTTACAAAGTAAACCTCACTTAGCTTTGATTATGTCGAGCCGTTACGATCCTGCCGTTTGTTCCGCTGTCTCGTTGTTTGACATCTCTTGTTTACTATCTATACTCACGATATACACTTATAATACATACCGATTACTTACTCTAACTTTATCATACTTAACCTATGTCCGACTCTTCAGTCAGAACTACTACTTAGATCTATGTTTTCATAGATCTAAACCCATTATTTGACTATTACAGTCTGCAAATATGTCTCGATCGGTGTTTCCACCGAGAGACAAACCTTAAGGTAACATTTCTGTTACCTACTAAATCTATGTCTCGATCGGTGTTTCCACCGAGAGACAAACCTTAAGGTAACATTACTGTTACCTACTAAATCTATGTCTCGATCGGTGTTTCCACCAAGAGACAAACCTTAAGGTAACATTACTGTTACCTACTAAATCTATGTCTCGATCGGTGTTTCCACCGAGAGACAAACCTTAAGGTAACATTTCTGTTACCTACTAAATCTATGTCTCGATCGGTGTTTCCACCGAGAGACAAACCTTAAGGTAACATTACTGTTACCTACTAAATCTATGTCTCGATCGGTGTTTCCACCGAGAGACAAACCTTAAGGTAACATTTCTGTTACCTACTAAATCTATGTCTCGATCGGTGTTTCCACCGAGAGACAAACCTTAAGGTAACATTACTGTTACCTACTAAATCTATGTCTCGATCGGTGTTTCCACCGAGAGACAAACCTTAAGGTAACATTTCTGTTACCTACTAAATCTATGTCTCGATCGGTGTTTCCACCGAGAGACACACCTTTGGATAACATTTATGTTATCAAATATACCTAAGACTGACTATTTCAGTCTGAAACTATGTCTCAATCGGTGTTTCCACCGAGAGACAAACCTTAAGGTAACATTACTGTTACCTACTAAATCTATGTCTCGATCGGTGTTTCCACCGAGAGACAAACCTTAAGGTAACATTACTGTTACCTACTAAATCTATGTCTCGATCGGTGTTTCCACCGAGAGACAAACCTTAAGGTAACATTACTGTTACCTACTAAATCTATGTCTCGATCGGTGTTTCCACCGAGAGACAAACCTATTATACCTAAGACTGACTATTTCAGTCTGAAACTATACCAGGATCCGAGGTTTGCCTCGGATCAAAGCCTGATCTGCACTCCTGCAGGTCGGCATACTCTACAGGTCCTTCCTATGCTCCCATAGGCAGACCTAGTACAAGCCAAATCTACGCTCCCGCAGATTGGCATACCTTAAACTAAAACTTACTTATGGTTGAATCCGTGCTGAGTTGCTGATGTAGTCCGCTCCTGTTTCCGTTTGATGATGACTTTATTATTAACACTAATACTTACATTATTAACTCTGATAATCATACTTACTTAATTAACCTTTAAATTACTTCGCTAGCTTACACTTTCTTAAGGGACTCAGGGCCAAAGGCCCGAGCCCCTCGAAACACTTACTCTTTAGTTGTGTTAAATCCCTTTATTTATGTGTTTCAAGTATAAAAAACAACTAGAGTACAACACTTCACGTCTATTCACTCTGAAGACTTGATGAGAACTCTCTGAGAGTTAGTAAAACACTCAACTCTCTTCACAGTGAAAACATAGCGATCACGCATGTATGCGCTGTCGACTTATTTTTCTATTACTGACTTTTCAATATGACGTGATTATACCTAATTGGCTATACATCTAGTTTCGTATATTTAATAGTTAAGCCCTATTTTACCTCTACACCCATTATTCTAAATGCAGTTTAACTCAAACTGAACCTATAATTGATATATCTTTATGGAACCTAAACTTATACTATTTTTCATATAACATTCTCGTTATATTTATAGTATTCAAATAAATCTAAGAGTACCTGTGATAATCATTAGGAGCCGACATCGGCCAAAACAAGATTAGCCCTCTCACCGCCTTAATCTTGACCTAATCCACGTGGTATATCACATTACCCATCCCATTAATAAAACTCGTGTCCTCACGAGTGAAAAGACGTTTACAAAAAATTATAAGATAAACCATTACCACTTATATAAATAAAAATAAAAGAATAATTAAAACTAAAGATAAACTAATTTAGTCCAACAGGCTCTTCATTTTTATCGATGTCCTTATCAGGTTTTTCTTCAATTTCTTCAAACTTATTTTCCCAAGTCCAGAACTCATCTTCCTCGTTAATATCCTGATAATACGGTCTAATACGATCAATTGTTGCTTTAATAACACTGCCAGTATTCACATCCTGAAGAGTATATGTTGTTCCAAATTTATCAATCACTTGCAAGGGCCCTTTGAAAGGATTGAGAAAGCGTTCACTTAGTCCTACTTTTCTTTCTTTTTTGTAAACTAAAACATAGTCCCCGACGTTAAACTCGTCAGACTTATGTTTTTTATCATAATTATACTTTTGCCTCAATTTGGCATTAAATAAATTTTGTTTAACAAATGCACGTGCTTCTTCAAATCTCATATGGATTTCTTCGGTTTCTCTGAACCGGGAAGGTAGGTCCATAGCAATATCAATAGGTAATCTTGGGTGTCTTCCGTAAAGTAAATAAAAAGGACTTTTCTGAGTGCTGGCTTGTTTAGCTGTATTTAAAGCAAATACCACATAGGGTAAAAATATATCCCAATCATTTTGCTTAACTGAACAATATAGCGCTATCATGTCAGTTAAAGTTTTACATTGCTTCTCAGCCAAACCATTGCACTGGGGATGATAAGGAGATGTAAACACGTGTTTACTTTGAAGAAGTAACATGACTTCTTGTATAAAATCTGAACAGAAACTTTGTGCTCTGTCTGTTAGTACTTTCGCTATAGCTCCATGTTTTAAAACTCCATAAGTTACAAAGAATTCAGCTATAACTTTTGCCGTCGAATGAGTTGTAGACATGGCTTCAACCCACTTCGTATAGTGGTCTACCATAATAATAATGTATTTGTTACCACTATCACTCTTCCTTAGAGGGCCTAAAAAATCTATTCCGACCAATTCAAACGGTTGTGTTGTGATAATTGGTGTTAAATACCCTCTTGGTAAACCAGGTTCTCTCTTTCTTGATTGACATTCTCTACAAGTGAGAACGTATTTACTTGTTACTTTCTTAATTTTAGGGAAATAAAATCGTGATATAACTTTTCCATATGTTTTATCAATACCCAAGTGTCCCGACATGGGATCTTTATGTAATTGATAAAGTATTTCATTCCACATTTCTCGTGGTAAACATAAAAGTTTGTGTTGTATACCATCTTCCAATGTATGCTTTCTATAAAGTATATCATTTTCAATAAGATAATGTATAGATTCAGTTATATTTTTATCTATAAGACTCTTAATAACGCCTTGACACCATCTGTCTTTTTTCTGTAGATCAGATATATTTGCTATTTCAGTTTGATAAAATTCCATATCTTTACCAATATCTGCTTCTTCATTTAATGGATATCGAGAGAGTGTGTCGACATTTTTTTGTTTAACTCCCGATTTATATTCTATTTCTAGTTGATTCATGAAAGGTTGTAATCTTAAAGCCCATCTTTGTAATCTACTATTTAAATCTTTTTTAGTCAATAACCAACATAGTCCATTATGATCAGTACGTATAGTAATCTTTTCGAAAGAGACATAAGTTTTAAATTTCTCTAATGCCCATATGATTGCATAACATTCTCTTTCGGTAGTCGAATAATTTCTTTGACATTGGTTAAGTGTTGCACTTGCATACTGCAATACTACTTCTTTATCTTCTTGTTTTTGGGCTAGTATCGCGCCAACACCATAACCACTTGCATCAACATATATGATTATAGGCTGGTTTTCTTTGTAATGTCCAAGAATAGGTGGATGAGTAAGTTTATACTTAATTTCTTCAAACGCTTCTTGACATTTTTCATCCCATTTAAATTCAACATTTTTAGACGTTAGAGTCGTAAGAGGTTTGACAATACTAGAAAAATTCTTAATAAATTTTCTGTAAAAATTAGCAGTTCCTAAAAATGATTGAATATCCTTGACTTTATTCGGAACTGGAAATTCATCTAATGTTTTGGTTAGAGCTGGATTCGGTTTTATTCCTTCTCTACTAATAATAAATCCAAGAAACTTCATTTCTTGACATACAAAAGTACTTTTTTCAGGATGAATTCTCAAATCATATTGATCTATACGCTCGAACACTATCCTTAGATGTTCAAGATGGGAGTCGAAATCTTTAGAAAATATAACCACGTCATCCAAATACACACAAACAAATTGATGTAAAATTCCTTTAAATACTTTTTGCATAAATCTCTGAAACGTCGAAGGTGCATTTACTAATCCAAACGGCATCACATTGAATTGATAACGATTATGATTAGCAGTAAAAGCTGTCTTTTCTTTATCTTCTTCTTTCATAGCTATTTGCCAATAACCTTTTGCCAAATCAAATACTGATAATATAGGTTTGCCTTCCATAAGATCTAATAAATCTTGTATTAGTGGTAAAGGAAAGACATCTTCTTTAGTAATCGAATTTAATTTTCTATAGTCTAAACAAAATCTTGATTTGTCTTTTTGATGTACTAAAACGATCGGGTTATTCCAACTCGATTGAGATTCTGATATAACACCATTTTCCAACATTTCTTGAACTTGTCTTTCAATTTCTTTCTTATCAACCCAACTATATTTATAATTTCTTAAATTTAAAGGTTTGGCGTCACCCGTGTCAATTTCATGCTCTATTCCTTTTGCGGTTTTTAGATCAGAAAATTTGAAGGCAAATATTTGCGAAAATTCTTCCAACAAAGTGGTAATTTTCTGTATCTCTTCATCTATTGTCGTTCCAATTTTAATAGTAGAGATAGGTTTATCAACATTCAGATTATAAAATGAAATATTACTACAATTATCCATTTCTTCAATTTTTATAAGATGTCCATGATCAACAGCGTTTATTTTATTAAAGAAATCCATTCCGAGTATAATTTCTTCGTTTAAATTTTCCATATATAAAAATTGTTGATAAAAAGTTATATTAAAAAATCTAATTTCTATGTTAGCCATTTTATTGATTATTATATTAGAACCATTCACCAGATATACAATAATTGGATCACATTCAGTGCTCTCAATATTCAAGCTATTAGCAAAAATTGGATTAATATATGTTTTCTTTGAACCTGTGTCGAATAAAGCATTGATTAAATGTCCTATAATAGTAATAGGATAATATAAGATATCTTTAGACGAATTTGTGAAATAAATTGCTTGTGATAGATGACCATCTTTATCATCTATCGCATACATTAGTTTTTTGGATTTTCTTGTCTTTTATTAGGACACTGTCTTGACATATGGCCTATTTTGTTGCATGTATAACATCTTGGACCGAGTTCAGACAATTTTCCTTCTGGTTGAATACTCTTAGGTTCAGTTTTAGCTTCTTGGTTAGTAATCGGTCGTGGTTGATTTTGATAATTATTTTGGGGTACATTTTGATAGTTATTTCTAGCAAAGTTTTGATTGTTTTGGTAATCACTTCTCGGTGAATAACTTCTGTTATTAAAATTACGTCTTGGTTGATCGATGTATTGATTTCTGTTACGATTGGGTCGGCTTTGATATTCAATACTCTCATAGTCACGATAAGAGCGACTCCAGTTATTGTTATCAAATCTTGAACGATTTTGCATATTAGGACCTGGACTCATATCAGCAAACCTTACTTGTCTATTAAAATTACCTCTCTGTTGTCTATTAAATGGGATATTGTCTTTCTTCTGATTAAATGTATTTTGCTTCATCGAGCGACTCATAATCTCATTCTGACTTTTTGTAGCACACTCAACATTATATATGTCTATTATGACATCTTGTAGTTCTTCCATATTTCTTGGATTTCTGTCCAAAACTTTTTGACAAATCTCTCTATAGAGATTTCCATGAAAACCATAAAGCAATTGATTCTTTTTAGCATCAAATGTCATGTTTTTGTCAACTTTTCTCATATATTCCAACTTATCGCAAATGTATTTTTGAATGTCTTCTTTTTGCGGATCGAACTTTCTAGATAGCATATTATGAAAATCCATTGGACTGTTCTTTGTACCACTGAACATCTTAGTCAGTTTTTCCTTCAAATCATTATAATTAATATCTGGATTCTCGTTAATAACTTCCAAACAATATCTCGCTGGATCCATGGCCATATAAAATAGTAAATGATTTCTTTTGTCATTTTCGTTAAACCCATTAGTTAATGCGAATATCTCATATTTAAGAAGCCAATTTTCAATCGGTATGGATTTATCATACTTTTCAATCTGTGGAGTCTTCTTTCGAGATACACTTACCTCAGTCGTGTTTATTCGAGGAAATTCACGAGCATCAGTTTGGATTTCGATGTCTGATCGATTATGACCAAAAGAGCTTCGATCCATTATACTCTGGTCGTCATCTACCGCATCTCTTCGTGGATTTCGATAGATTGGAGCGTTGGGATCTGCTCTATTAATATCTAACTCAGTATATGAGACTGACGGTCTTAGCGAAGTAGTCATAGTTTAACTTAACTCACAATTTTGTTTTTAAAATTAATTTTAGAAATAAACAACAAACGAATGAATGCTTAAAACTAAACTTTATTTCTCAAAAGTATCTACTTATATAGTCTTATAACTATTTCCCCTCCACCTTTATAATAATCATATAGTTTCTGCGCATTAGATTCTTAGTTAACACCGCTTATACTGTTATTAACCAAAGAAACATGCGCTATGCCATAATTGGAATTCATTTTGAATGCGAGAGGTTTTCCATCAAAAGGCTTATTTGGTCCATATTTCCAATTTATTTCTTTCGTTTTGATTCGGATTACTTTCCATTCTGAATCTTTGTTTACATTTTCTCCTTCATAAATGTGTATGTCTTCTGCGAACTTGAGAAGTCTTATACCATCGCGAACCACTAAAAACCAAGTAAATTTGTTTTCCACTAATTTCAAAGATTTGATTGGTTTTCCTCTAAATCCATGAATTGCATATTTAATCTGTATATTTTCAATTAGATTATAACATAATTTGTTTTGTTGTTGTATAATTTTTATAATCAATGTCCAGTTTGTATCAATTTCATGAGAATTTACAAAAGATCTGCCTATATGATTTGTTATATAGACTTTTCGAAACCATGTCATCTTAATTAAGATTATTAATGCCGATATCAATAAAACAATCAATACAATGTCGATAACTGTTTGCAGATCAACAGGAATAATTTCATATCTCATGTTGAATAACTGTATCGCATTTATTTTTCTCGTTGTAATCACCTGAATCGTTCCTACCGTAGACCAAATATTTGTTTTTGAAAATATACCAATTATCAAAAATAACGAAAAAAGTGTCTGAAACATTCCGCCAATTCCTCTGAACATACTTTTGAATGAATACTGATATCTTATCTTTCTCGCGTCATGTTCCATAACTTCAACAGCTTTCGATAAATTCAGATTCATGTTGTATAAGTAATTTGAAAATTTTGTAAGATAAGTAGTATTCCATTCAAGAAAAACATCATCTGCTTTTTCATCAAAGGCTCTTACAATTTTGTAGTTAAATTTGGATAAATTATATTTTGAATTTTATATTCTGACTCCTGAGCTGTTTTCTTGAAGGCGGTCATTAGTTCAGAATGAAATGTTATATTTTGTAGGTCAAGTGTCGCTCGTAATGTTTTTGAGAATGGTCCATGATAAAGTCTATTAAAGTTAGGCACACTAATTGTACATCCTTTTTGTAGATCTATAACTTCTGCAAAATTTTCTACTGTAAAACTTTTAGGATTACTGTCTTCACATATGAGTGTATATTCGGGTACCAAATCTTTATGAACAATATAGCGATCTCCCTGTATGTATATCAGCTGATATTCATTTCTAGTTCTAGGTTGATAACCACAAAATTGTACAATTTTAAGTTCATTCCATTCGAAGATTGCTTTATTACACTCTGTTGCTTGCGTGATTTGATTAACCCGAAATGTAAAACAAACATATTTATGACCAATGTATTGACATTCCATATCATTCCTATCAATTTCAGCCAAAATTTCGTCTTCTTTGGTATTTAATAACCAAACTTTTTCATTGGATTTTATCGAAATTGTTGGGTCAGTAGAACTAATATTTAAACAATTACTAGATAAACATGAAAATGGTAGGAAATGCGGTTTATATATCTTATATTTCCTTTGCGTACCTCACCTTACTAACGGTATCCTTAAGGAAACGTATACATAAGTTAAATTAGCGTTAAAATTCATTGCTACTAATGGTAGAGAGTAATATAATTCTTTCTCTTCATAGCTAATTGCAAAATTAAATTGGTTATCAGAAGCAATCATAATCTCACTTAAAATTGCATTTAGTTTCTTCCAGCTTAATAAACCAGGACTTAATTTTCCCTCATATAATGTTGAAAAAATATTCTCAAACGTTTGAATGCCATCTAATAACAAAATCATTTGGTTCTGTAATAAATTATTTTCCGAAAGTTGAAAGTCTCCATATAATGATAATAATGTTGACATATATAAAATATTCTTTATACCATTTAATGTATTATTAATGATACCAATTTGATTAACTGTATAAGTTTTTAATTTACTCAATTTAGCATCAAATTGTTCCATTGCTGATGCCACCTCTTTTCCAAATCCATCCAATTCATCTTTTAATATCTTAACTGTATCTGTAACGGTATCTAACTGTCTTTCCAAGGCTCCTATTTTTTCACCTAGTTCTTTTCTCTCGTGTTTTCCATTTATAATTTCGCTTACACCGTATACTCCAGCTGCTATCACGGCTCCTACCGCCATTTCGATAACTACTCGTTTTTTACGTATCTGTCTGGTCCTAAAATCTCTTAGTGCATTTACTATAGTCATTTGGATTTGAGACTCAAATTCTATCATATTGTTCATTATAGCATTGCAGGAATCGTTTAATGATGGTAGTAATTCTTTCAATTCTTGTCTAGTTTCACCATATTTATCTTCAGTATCTATCAAATCCCATAAGTTTTTGTTTTTAAATATTTCACATAATCCAGTTGGTTCAACTGAAGTCAATGCAAAGTTATTGAAAGGAAATGGGAACCGAAATATATGAATAAATTCGTCTGAAAACGCATAAAGCGTTCCAATTTCATCATATTGTATTCCATGCATTCCTGCTTTAATAAGATATGTTGTGTTTTCAAATCTTGATTGCATATAATTTTCACTAGGCTGTTGTGAACTATCGATCACTTGATCTTGAGAGTGTAGCAATAAGCTGGATGTTTGTTGTTTTAAATTTGCATAAGGTATTAAATACGGTGCTACAGATTTAGATAGTCTAGGTGTTGTCGAAATCTCTACGGCCTCAGTGTAAATTTCTTGAATTGATGGATCATCTATGTGAATTTCATTTGTTGGCTGCGATGCGTCAATCAATTTATCTCTAGGTGGTCTGCTGGTTATTGGAATAGGTTTAAAAGGAGAAGTAATTGAATATAATTCTATAATTTTTTGGTTAAGATCATAATAATCGGTAACATTAACCGTTTCATTGTTATCATTGGTAGCTATGTTAGAAATCTTTTGTGTTTGGACTTCTACGGCATCAGTAAAAATTTCTTGTAATTCTGATTTATCTAGGGTCGTATCATCCGAATCATTTAATGGATCTCCAGTAGTAATATTAAATTCAAGAGGATCGAATTCCTCTTCGATCAAAGCTTCCTCCCTCTTATCTAAAATTCGTTTGTCCTCAAACGAGAGTAGTTTTCTTGTTTTAATACTTGCTGTCTCACGTTTAATAATTTTCTCAGGGTGATCCAAATATACCGTTTGTCTAACCGTCGCTGTCTGACAGACAGTTGATTTGGGAGCTAATACCTTAGTAGAGGTAAAAACGATATTTATTTTTTCAGTTGTAGTATAAGTAACATTTATTGGTAATACACTAATTATACTCTCGATATTAGTAACGGTGTTATTAATATAAGATGTAGTAGTTTCAATATCTGTAACAGTTTCATTGATATAAAAAGTAGAAATAACAGTATCGGTTATAGTATTGTTAATGTAAGATGTAGTAGTTTTAACATCTGTAACGGTGTCATTAATATAGGAAGTTGAGATTAAAGTATCTGTTGAGATAATAGTCGAGTAATTAGTTATAGTTTCATAGATTTCTTTTATACTCGGTGTTACAACTATTTCCGTTAAAACTTCTGGGGTTAATGCAATTGTGACATTATTAGTTACCGTTTTGGGTTTAATAGTTGTTGTATAGTTATTTTGTACAGTTTCGGTGACAATTATGTTACTACAATTGGTAATTGTTTCCGTCTTACTGTGATATAAAGGCGTTGTAATAATACTAGTTTTGATAATTGGTTTCTCATATATCGTTCTATTAAATGTAACCGTTTCTGGTTTCATCTTAATAGTTTTTGTATGTGTTGAATTTATAGTAACGTACTTTTCAGGTAAAATTGAAGTTAATGTAATCGGCTCTATATTTTTAGTTTTAGTTGAAGTTATTGTAACTGGTCGTATTCTTTCTGTTTTAGTTGATGTAATTGTATCGGTTACCGTAGAGAAATTGAGTAAATAAGTGTAGGTTTCATGAATTATTGGTAATTTAAATTGTTTCGCTCGACAAGTTTCTTTGGTAATTGTCGTAGTAGTAGTCAAAGGTGGTAATGTGACAACACTGCTAACGATGTTATAAAAAGTATATTTTGATATATCGGTATAAGTCACATTAGAAAAACTATATGATGTTATTGTTGAATAATCGGTTACCGTGTTAACAAATTGTTTCCATGAGGTTACAGTTTGTAACCCAGTTGTAGTCGTTGTGGTCTGTGGTTTTTCTATTATAATCGATTTCTGTTGGATAACTGATGTCGGTTGATATTCGGTTTCTTTTATCGTTTCAAAACTAGGTTCAATATGAGAAGCGATACCTAAACGTCGTGTATTAAATTTTTCTGATATGTTGTTGCTTCGAAATTCAATTATACTCATAAGAGGGAAATAAAGAAAAACTTGTGAATCTTCATTCTTTTGTGTTTTTAAATTATGAAGAAATATAATCTTATCAATTTGTTTTATATTTTCACATTTATGTAAATTAGTACTAGACATAAATGCTGGCTGTACGATAACATTTTCATTTGGTATATCTATTAATTTGCAATATTCGTCGTAGATTTTTGTGAAAGTATCATTTATTTGATTAACATAAGGCATGTAAGCTTTGCCAGTTAATAGATTTTCATAACCTTTGTCTACGAAAACTTGTTCAGAAAGTGTTAGCACCCAGTTTGAATAAACTGAATTGTCTTTTCTGAATAATTCTTCTTTTGTCCAAATATTATACTCACAATTAAATGTTTGCGAAATGGGCACAGCTAAAGTATATTTGTTTTTTATTTCAGAGTTGGAAACGGTTCGTGTGTTACAATAATTATTTTGAATAACATAGCTGTCGTGATTTAAAACAGACTTTAGTTCGTATGCTCGATTAGGTGGAAACAATTCACTACTCGCTAATAAAGTTATTTCAACATAATCAACACGGAGACAAAAACTTAGTTTTATAATCAATAAAAATAAGATGATTAAATTATACATTGTGAACAGTAACTATAGCCACAATTAAAAATATTTACCATCCAATTTATTATTGCGTATATATCCTCCGTATGATATAAGTATACATATAACACAATATATAAGAAAATGATCATAGTGACACATAACATCTTTCTTAAAAACAAAATAACATTTACTTTTATAGTATATTTTTTTAAGAACATGCGCAATAAATTTGTTTAGAATTGACAAATAGGTTTATCTTAATAGATAAATTTATTATTTATTTGTTTACAGATAATAAAATTAAAACAAAACTTTATAAATAATTATCATTATAACTTTAAAAAATCTCTATTAATCTTTTGATTTATTCTAGTTTAACAAAAAGATCCGAAAACTTTTCGTAAAGTATATTCATCCATCGTTCAAATTTTCTGATATCTGTTGAGTCGTAACAACTACAGCGATAACAGATTCTTAAGTGTTCATCAGTATCTTTTAAGTCAACTTGGATAGTCTCTTCAAAATCATTTATTTTACTAATTAGTATATCCATATCAAGTAACGCTTTGTTTTGATCATTACATCTTGAAAGAATAGAATATTTAACATTGAAATACATACCAATACATTTAATAGCTCTTAATTTTTCGTTAACTACATTTCGGTCCCCACTATTAAGTCTTCTTTTCAGATTGTCATATTTTTCACGTATTGCATATCCCAGATGTATAAATTTATACGCAAAATTAATAGCTTTCTCATCGAAATTTTCTACTAAAATGATAGATTTCTTCGTTGAACTGTTATATCGTTGATTAAACAACTCACATACATTGAAAAAATGACTATAAAGTAATCTGTTTGTTCGATTACATATAGAGCATTTTATTAGATGTCGTTCAAAAATCACTATTTTATCGATAACTGGATATTCGATTATGTAGATTAAATCAAACAACTCGTTAACTAATCCATTAATAATAATGAAATGTTGTCTTTCAATCAATGCTTTAAGTATTTGATTATATTTGTGAATACACATTTGGAGTAATATTTTAACACGCACATTTTCGTCATTTATTATAAGTAATGAAACTCTATTATATTCATTAACTAAAGAAACTTTAAAATGAATAAATTCAAAAAACTGTTGAAAATTTCTTTCTAAACCACCTCCTGCCATGTCCAAAAGTAATAAAAAGATGTACGAGGTAGTAATCGATTAGGTTGCAAGAAAATATCGTGTGATTAAATGAGAAAATTTTGTCATGTTTACACTATTTTATACTATTTTTAATGGAAGTAAACCTGTTTGACAGCTTTCAGTAATTACATTTTGAAAAACTTTTTTATAAAACAGCTTTACATGTTTCTATACCATATTTGATTTCAATTAATATTTCAATGAAATTAACAAAATACTAGCATTACTAATAAATTAATTCTATATTACATCTTTGTAAAATCCTGATCATCTTGTCAAAAACTATAATAGATAGAAAAATGATGTAAATTTCATTTTATCTGTCTATTAATTCAGTACAAAGTACTGTCAGCAGAATATTAATTTTCTTAATATTTCCTCGATATTCCCTCGTGAATTACATATTTTTATGAAATTTTCTATTGTAATTTCTTAACTAAAAGAAATATAATTTTTTCAATATAGCCATTCATATTGAAATTAAAAATTACCTCGTGCGGCAAATTTTTTTTTTTTTTTTTTTTTTCATTTTTTAGTTTTTTGTAAATATCTCAAAAACTATAATAGATAGAAAAATGATGTAAATTTCATTTTATCTGTCTATTAATTCAGTACAAAGTACTGTCAGCAGAATATTAATTTTCTTAATATTTCATCGATATTCCCTCGTGAATTACATATTTTTATGAAATTTTCTATTATAATTTCTTAACTAAAAGAAATATAATTTTTTCAATATAGCCATTCATATTGAAATTAAAAATTACCTCGTGCGGCAAATTTTTTTTTTTTTTTTTTTTTCATTTTTTAGTTTTTTGTAAATATCTCAAAAACTATAATAGATAGAAAAATGATGTAAATTTCATTTTATCTGTCTATTAATTCAGTACAAAGTACTGTCAGCAGAATATTAATTTTCTTAATATTTCCTCGATATTCCCTCGTGAATTACATATTTTTATGAAATTTTCTATTATAATTTCTTAACTAAAAGAAATATAATTTTTTCAATATAGCCATTCATATTGAAATTAAAAATTACCTCGTGCGGCAAATTTTTTTTTTTTTTTTTTTTTTTCAATATAGCCATTCATATTGATTTTTTAGTTTTTTGTAAATATCTCAAAAACTATAATAGATAGAAAAATGATGTAAATTTCATTTTATCTGTCTATTAATTCAGTACAAAGTACTGTCAGCAGAATATTAATTTTCTTAATATTTCCTCGATATTCCCTCGTGAATTACATATTTTTATGAAATTTTCTATTGTAATTTCTTAACTAAAAGAAATATAATTTTTTCAATATAGCCATTCATAGTGAAATTAAAAATTACCTCGTGCGGCAATTTTTTTTTTTTTTTTTTTTCATTTTTTAGTTTTTTGTAAATATCTCAAAAACTATAATAGATAGAAAAATGATGTAAATTTCATTTTATCTGTCTATTAATTCAGTACAAAGTACTGTCAGCAGAATATTAATTTTCTTAATATTTCCTCGATATTCCCTCGTGAATTACATATTTTTATGAAATTTTCTATTATAATTTCTTAACTAAAAGAAATATAATTTTTTCAATATAGCCATTCATATTGAAATTAAAAATTACCTCGTGCGGCAAATTTTTTTTTTTTTTTTTCATTTTTTAGTTTTTTGTAAATATCTCAAAAACTATAATAGATAGAAAAATGATGTAAATTTCATTTTATCTGTCTATTAATTCAGTACAAAGTACCGTTAACAGAATATTAATTTTCTTAATATTTCATCGATATTCCCTCGTGAATTACATATTTTTATGAAATTTTCTATTATAATTTCTTAACTAAAAGAAATATAATTTTTTCAATATAGCCATTCATATTGAAATTAAAAATTACCTCGTGCGGCAATTTTTTTTTCTTTTTTACTTTTTTAGTTTTTTTGTAACCCGTTTAGCAACTTTTGTACTTAACAGGTCTAACAACTTTTATATTTAATTCCTTTATGCTTATTCAATTTTAGTACTGTATGATTCAGTTTTAAAATAACTTTTGAAGAGTCAACATGAGTGGAATAAAGAGAATTGTTGATATTCGAAGAGTCGGTGCGTCAAAAGAGTACTGTGTTTGTTATAATATCGAAACTTTAACTAATGGTGATTGGATTCAAGAAGTTGATTTCTTTTCTATTTTATCTGATAACCGTCTCATTGACCAATTATACCTAATTTTTATCCATTGGTATTTTTCCTACCGTCACGGTATCATCCCATATATCATGAATAATACCGTAATATATGATCGTGATATGAGCATTCCTAATTGGCAGACCACTATTCCGCCATATTATTCATGCTTATTAAATCAAAATGGAAGAGCTATGAAACTGTTATTCAAACGCCTTAAAAATTGCCTACTCTACGAGGCTTTTAATTTTACCATTGGATGGACAGATTATCACTATGGCGATTCCATTATGGATAAAAAGGTTGGCACAATAATGTTTTTTAAAGATGTCCATCAAGACTGGGGCAATAACTATCTGTACGATCGAATTGTCTTGTTTCGTCTCATTGTCGGAACAAATTGTATCAATCAAAAGGATACTAAACAATTGAACAAGACACTCGAAACATTGGATATGGAAGGACATCGTCTCACCAATATCAACGTTGTTGCAAATTATTATAAAGTACTTTTTCCTGATAAAGTCTTTGTATTTTTATATTGTTGTAAAAATGATTTGGTTTTTGATTATTTCCTCGTGGGAATTGTCCGTAAAAATCGTTGTCAAGTAAGCTATAAGTTATTTAATTAAACATTTTACTTGTAATAATTTGATTTTTTTTATAGTCATTATTAGATTTTGATTTTTGGTTGCCAGGCCATCCGTTACTTCCCAATGGTATAGAGCATCAATCCTTAGTATCTCTTTCAAACCGATTCAAATTGGCTTGTAAAGTACCTATTAACCTAAAGGTTCATTATTCGAATATTGTCTCAAAGGTTGATTCTTTAATTCAATGTACTGAGTTTGTCGCTAAATTACTTGATAAAGAGACAACTATTGTATCAATTGATTAATATATTATTTGATTTAATAAAATTTTTCAATTATGATTAATAAATATTTAATTTGTTATCACATCATTTAAAGTATGAATTTAGTAAGCCATAAACTAAGGTATGTATTTAGAAATAATTCGACTTAACATTAATCGTGATGTAGACATGTGACGTTAATCCCATAATGAATTTAGCATATCGTGACGTAAAATTCATCGTGAGATAAGTATATCCTCACGTAATATTCATCGTGAAATGAATGTTATGACGTAAAATTCATCGTGAAATAGGCGTTATGACGTAAAATTCACCGTGAATTAGACATATTGTGACGTAATATTCATCGTGAAATAGAAATTATGACGTAAAATTCATCGTGAAATAGACAAATTGTGACGTAATATTCATCGTGAAAAAGAAATTATGACGTAAAATTCATCGTGAAATAGACATATTGTGACGTAATATACATCGTGAAATAGACATCACGACGTAAAATTCATCGTGAATTAGACATTCTGACGTAATATTCATCATGCCGTAGACGTCACTACGTAAAATTCATTGTGTAGTAAACGTTGTGACGCAATATTCATTGTGACGTCATCTAAATGGTATATATAACTGGTTTTTAAAACAAGTTAACTGTTTGTTTTTCTCGTATACATATATATATTTCTTTTATACTCATTGTATAACTAACCGTTCATCAGTAAACATGGCTCTCATTACACAGTTTGTTGACAGACGGTATTTTGATGATGATTATGAGTATTATGTGGTAATAAATAATCTTAACATCAGAAGAGGAATATGGTTAAAAAAAGAAGAGTTTAAAGATGACCTGGATCGTAGTAGTCTCGTTAACGAATTATTTACTACATTTAATCACTGGTTTGCTAATCATCGATATGGTATGCGACCATATATCAATACCGATAATTTGATTGTCTACGAACATAATATTGATCAAGATGTCAATATCAACATGAATATACCTGACCATTACTTCCTCGACATATCAGCTGCTCATCGTGCCAATACTATCTTAAGACAACAAATACAGCAATATGTCACCGAAGAAGCCTTTAACTTCAGCGTGGGCTTCAACGATTGTCGAAGACTGCCTATAGATGAAAGACTTCTTGAGGGAGCCATTCCAGAAACACTGGACCGAAGAATAACATTGGTTGACTTCTTCAGAAGTGTCTATAGATTATGGAGGAATAGTGGTCTAAACAACCACTTCCTCTTGTTTCAACACATCATAGGCAGAAACTGTGTTGTCGCTAATGATAACATTCCGTTTAAAAATTGGATGCTTGATATCGGACTTCGTGGATATATTTTGGTCGAAATAAATATTGCAATAAATTACTTAGTTAACTCTCATCCGAATGAACCCGTTATCTTCTTATTTTGCAATAAGAATAATTTCGTATTTGATCACATAAGTGTTGGTGTCATCAGAAAACAGAAGCGATCAGTAAGTAAATCTATTATTATTTCTTGATTTATTTTATGAGTGAATTTATATATTCTTTCGTTTAACAGAATACACTTGATGTTGACTTCTGGATACCTGGTCATTTTCTGTTCTCAGATGGAAATGGTCAACAAGTTTACCGTGATTTGGCCAGTTATTTTGGAAGAGAAAGAGGTTTACCAGTAAATACCCTATTGCATTATTCAGGAAATATCAATCGCGTGGACTCCATGATGCAATCATTGCAATTCATTGCCAATCTCATTGACAATCGCCCTACTGAATTATTTTTTAACTAAATTTTATTTTTTGTTTGTTTATATTTGTATTCAAACAGGTTTTCCTTCTGAATACTGGTTTTGGGTTAAATAAAAATTTATTTTTCAATTTGTTTGTTATACAATTATTTCATTTGCAATTTGATTTGTGAAATATTCATTTAGCAACAGACTTTCACTATGGTAAATAATATAGTTAGGAAAGTTTTATGTTTTAATTATTTTATTTTATAGAGTATAATCTATGATTTGACCGAAATTGTTGATCATCGCTTTGCATTTGGTAATCATGAATTCTTGGTTTATCGCAGAGTCATAAGACCAAAAGCTTTATGGATCACACGAGATCAGCTTTTGATAACTTGTCGAAGAGGTCTAAGACGACGTCTATTACACGCTTTTTCGTACTGGTTTCTTAACACTAGGTACGGAGCTAGACCTGTGATCACTGATAGTGATCTTCTTCCTCTACCACGACCAATACCTCGTGACCGATCACTTCCACGCACTTTGCGGTATTTATTTGGAGAAGAAATTGGTATCGCTAAGGATAGATTGTGGTGTCATTTTCGCGATTATATAGTACTAGATCTGTTTGATTTTACAGTCGGTTTTAACGATTGTACGATTCAAGTCTTTGATCGTCGTGTCGTAATTGTTAAATTTATCTGCGAAGTGTTTACCTCATGGAATGAACAAAATCTGTTTAATGATTACCATTTTTCTTCATTCATACTCGGTCGTAATACTATTCAGGATATCGACCGTCGTTATCTAAATATTTTCCTGACTAACCACAATTTAGATATGTTTACTTTTATAAGACCCATCTCGGCAGCAGATCTTAATGTGGGCGAAAACAATCAAACAAGTATTATGCTTCTTTGCCGTGAAGACAATTTCATTCCAGATTTCTTCTCTGTTATCATTACTAAGCGAAATAATGGTATGTTTTTTTTAATATAATCTATTTGTTACTAAAAAATTTTTCTAGAGGGAAATCTTCATGTTTATCACTGGCTTCCAATAAGATATGTTTTTCGTGATGTCTATAATCCGAGTGTTTATTACTTTGATGGTTACTTACAGGAACTAAGACGTTTTTCAGCGAATAAATTAATTGTTGAAACTTTCTATGCCAACGTGAATGCAACTGTGGATTCACTTATATACTGCTTAGAAATGATTGCCCGCTTGTTAGACGGATACCCATTTCTTGATGTTTTAAACAACAACTATAATTAATTAATAATTTTTTTTTTGTTTTATTTTATAATTTTGTAAATTACATTATTCATTAATTACAATTGATTTTTATATTGAATAAAATCAATTTGATTTATATAATTTTACTTAGTGATTGTATTATTAATGAAATTTTTAATCAAAGTAATATACTTAAGATATCTCTTCTTAATGTTATCCGTAGCAAATCTGCAATGATCACATTTATTTAAGTGATCTATATAGTTTCCAATATCCATAACTATAGGATATTTAAATAGTTTAATCGAGTTGGATAATTCATTCAACAGAAACTGTATGCCCGCGGCAGTAGTCGGTTTCGATCCTAGAATGACGTAGTCAATAATTTTCACCGCGGCTTTTGCTCTGATAGTCAAGTCTACCTCAAAGTTACATAGGTCATTGATGCTGAAATTATCCCCACTCATTATCAGTCGGTTTAACTTTTCTTTAATCGTAATGTTGAGATGGATAAACGTATAAAACGCAACATTATCTTCGTTTGAAACCCTTATCTCAGGTACTCTTCTCATTCCTTGTAGTCGTTTATGGAATTCGTTTCTTGCTTTCATGAATTCAACAGCAAACTTGGAAGGTATCGTCTTGCAATGCCAACAAAACTTTATATGATCCACATAGGTTTCCACGGTATAGATCATTGGGTCTTTTAATAAATCGATTAATGAGAAAAACTTCCTGATGTTTCTTTCCCAATCCTTAACCAAATTAACTTCAGGCAACATTTTAAGCAACACACCATACTGTCTCATAACGTTTTTCACTTTTTCCTTCTCTCCTACCTCCTGCGTAAAAAAGTTTCTTCTTTTTAAGGCATAAGCAAAGTGAGCGAATTCACAAAACGATTGATAATCAACTACAACAACTTTATTTTTACGAGACATGTTTTGCAACTAAAAATATTTACTAAAATCGTCGAGCTTTTATAGCTCTTCATGGAAAACCGGTTATAATAAATTCAACGCATTTTCATTAATTCTATTTTTATTTTATTTCATTTTTCATTGAACCAAAATTACAAATTTATTCAATTTTAAAATAATAAGCACAAAAACAATATTCTCTTTCCCAAATAATTTCAAGTTTTCTTTTCATTTCTTCGGTTTTTTCGTCTTCATTATCCAATAAACCGAATGCAAATTCATATGGTGGTGTATTTTGCTTATATAACACAAATACCTTATCTTCGCTCTTGTTGGCCTCAATGCATTCTATGCAATTTTTTGAATATTCTTCTTCTCTTTTAGTCACTTCGGTGGATATAGCCATATGAATCAATTTTCTTCTATATAGATCCATATTAGCTTGTATCATAGGTAGCCATTTCATATATTCACGTTGAAGTGCGTCAGGGAAGAAATTACACTCTTTGCATTGTTTGCGGTGAATACTATAATTTTCAATTTCCAAAGTAATAGGATCTTTAAAGTTGGTTATACTCATAAAAAACACTCTGATTTTGCCTGCTACATATGTCTGGTCGTAGTCCTCTTTTGCCATTTCTTCTTCAATCTGAATAATTGAATTATACGCATTTAAAGCAAGTCGTCGTTCGATATCGTCTTCTTTATAAAGTTCAAGACATTCGGCTCTTTTCAATAATATTCTCCATTTCTTAAGTAGAGTTGTCTTTGAATGAAACATAAGATATATCATTTGCAATTGTGCATCACTTATCTTTTCTCCAGGCAATTTTACCATTATACTCAATAACCTTCTGAAGTCTTGCTCGATTTCTTCAAATTTACTCACTTTCCACAAAGCAGCCTTTGAACATACTACACAATGATGTTTATGTTCTTCTATTTTATCCACTTCATATTCTAGTGGTTTTTTCAGAGTATCAATTAGGGCAAACATTTGTATAAGGTAGAGATACAATTCCTCTCTACATTTTTCTTCAGCAATTGCATCATGAATTCTATTATAATAATAGCAGACACTAGCAAGTGTAGATCTTTCATGAATTTTTTGATAATCACCATTTTTAAAAGGAACTCCTTCATTAAGTCTTCTGATTATAGAAACCTTAAGATGAATAAAGTTATAAAAATTTTGAATATTTTTACTGACGACTCCAGCCATGTCACTTAGTTTGTTTTTTGCTTATAATAAGTCTTCTATATATACACTACGAAATGTGAAACATAATCTACGCATACTCAGTTAAATATTGTTCCTAATATAAGCTTTTATATGATATAAATTACAAAATGATTAATCAAGATTCATATCAAAAACATCTTTCAGTTCTTGCATTTTGCCGAAAATAATTTGTGTCCAACTATGAAACATCTGTAACTCTTTAGGGTTGAGTTGACAACATAACTCACATTTTCTCAAATGTTCTTTGTGGTTTCCGACATCAAATAGCATGGGATTTTCAAAGCTCTTTAAGGCGTTAAACAGTCGATTCAAATATATATCAATCGTATCAATATCGTAAACACTAATTAAAATCCCTGCATTCATGACGTCTAATGCATTCATTGCGTCTGCAGTACATTTCTTTTCTTTCAAATTTTCATAATTAATACCATACTCTCTAATAGTTTGATTAATCAATTCCATTTTGTTTCTCAAGAGGACATCAAGATGTATATGAAAATAGATAGTCCGTAATGCATTACAATTATAGCCAGGTACATCCTTTTCCGCTAGTTTTAAGCATGAGTCATACATAATTTTAAATTCGCTTTGTATAATAGAAAAATTCTGAGCGTATGTTTGATTGACATTAAAACACAATATACACCGATTGTTGTGATATTTATAAAACACAATTGATTTAATTAAAGGTCTATTTAATTTTTTGATCAAATTAAATAGTTCAAATAATACATTAAGTAATTCACCCTTTGGCAGATTGTTTATTATGCCCACTGTAAAAATTTGATATATTTCTTGAAGATATTCAAGCAATTTTAGTTCTTCCATTTTTTCTTCATGATCATCCCTTTGAAAAACCTTTTCATATCCTTTACAAATACTAATTTTTAAATGGGTATATTCATAGAATGTTTGGAAATCAACTGGTTTTGTATTATTATTTAGTACAACATTATGTTTTCTTAGTGACATTATTATACAGTCTAAGTTTATGTAACCTATAGAACTTTTATTTTATACTTCTCAAACACTTGAAAAACTGGTTTTATTCAATACAGTCAATTAATTTTTAATACTATAAAATAGAATGTTTTTATTTCATTTGTCCTATTGATAAATGACTCGCAGTTCTAATTAACTATAACTATATTTAAAAAAAAATAAATATGACTCTTATTAATAAGTTTGTCGACATCCGACTTTTTGATGAACATATATCTTATTTGATATATACTGATAATTATGAAAACGGCATATGGATAACTGAAGAACAAATGTGGGCTTATTTCGGTTATGATGACCGTAACTACCAGTTATTTCGTGCCTTTCGTTACTGGTATAAAAATCGTCGGGTTGGTGACTCTCCTAACCAGAATGACTCACTAATAGAATTAGGTACCGACGTACCTCGTGAATATAACATCCCACTGTTTTATACTTATTTGTTAAATCCTCATCTTCGTATCGCCGGTCAAATTGTACGCACCGCTTTAGACAGACTTATCCGACATAATGGCTTTGATTTCACAGTTGGATTTAGAAACATGATGTTTCACGGTGTGTTGTATGACAAAAGGAACGTCATGATGTTATTTTATCAATGGATTTTCAGTGATTGGAGACTTAATCGGCTTTTTACCGACTTCCATGTTTATCATCATTTAGTTGGTAAGAACACACCTCGAGATATTGACGTCCCAACGTTTAACTATAGAGTTGTTAATACTTTGGTCAAACCACACTGCTTTGTTAACATTTATTACGCCATTGAACACCATATAAGATTTAGACATCATGAAAATTCGATTGTTTTACTAAGCAAAACATATAATGGCGTCTTTGATCACACTGGAATCATACACATTAGAAAGGAACAATTAAACGATGAAAATGAGGTATTTAGTTGTATAGTTTATTTTAATTTTATTATTCATTATAAATGTTAATCCAAAAAATAGGCTGTCTTATCGTTTACTATCTGGCATCCTGAAAGATATGACCAAACTGTGGCTTACGACTGGGCTGATTATAATGACTTCTGTGAACTATATGCAAGCCGAATGAAACTACCTTATCAATTCACCATGCATTTTTCTGGTAGTAATCGTCTGGTTGACTCGTTTGTACAAAGTATGCAAATGATTTCAATACTGTTAGATAATGAACCGAACGAATTCGTTTTGTAAAAATTAATTTTTTATTTCAAAGATTAAATAATGATTATACATTAAGAATTTAATAAAATTTAAGATTAAAGTCTATTAAAACATTGTGTTTAATTGCCATCACCGCGTAACTAATTAATTAATTAATTTCTTGAAGTATTATTCATCGGTAATTTCGCATGTAATACACTCATTGATTATTTCCTCTAAAGGTGTAATGATTCGTCCATGTATTGTTTTCTATTGCCATATCTACTTCACGACTACTTGGGTTAATACATCCCATAATGTAATTGAAATAAAAATCTTTCAATTCAAGAAGTCCGACACGTATTATATCCCCGACCAATAAAACTTTAATCCGTTCATCAACCATTGCAAAGATTGTACAGTTCTGACAATCCTTAAGATGAGCAAAGCAATTACCGATATCAATTTCAATAGGCATTTCAAAAGTTTTAATAACACTGAATAATTCATGGATTAAATCTTCAATAAATTCGTATTTAAAGTTTAACGTTTTAAATCTCTTAATGATCATACAAAGTAGTCGAACTGTTAAGTTTGTTTTGTTTAACTCCAATTGTTGATCAAACTTTTCTCCCAGAATTATCTTTTCTTTTAGTAAATATATCCGCTTTCTTGTTATCGTCGTGTACATATGAGTAAACTCATAATAACTATGACTATCCAAAGGTTGTATTTCTTGTGACATAATTAAGTCACTTCTGTAACTGATCGATGTTATTCTCACAATGCACTATGATTGGCTTCAGAATATATATCTCATATTACTTGATTTTTAAAATATTCAAAAGGATTTTAAGCAACTCTATATAAAGGTCTAGTTTGTTGATTTATTAACTTATTAATTTTATTGGAAAGTTCTTCTGAAACGATAATAAAACAGATTATTTCTTCTCTCACTTGACTTTCACAACATAAGTTACAACAAGTTAAATGGCTTGAATAATCCCCAATATATGCATCAATAGGTTCTTCGAATGTATTTAAAATGTTGAACAATGCTTCTGAAGTATTTGAAATAAAATCCATTTTTGATTCACTTGATATAATACTACGATACAAAACATTATAAATAAATATTGAAACTTTTGTTCTAAACAACTCGTTGATTTTATTAAACGATAAACCATTAATTATTTGTTCTTTTAATAAATTATACCATTTCTCATTTAAGACTACTGATAAATGAACAAATTCATAGTAGGTCTGAGTATAAGTTTGAACAACTTTACTCATTTCTACAAATAATATTACATGAAATAACATTAAACAGTCTTTTATACTAAAATTTTATTAAATACGATTATAATTCAAACAGGTTTTACTACATTTACATAAATGCGAATTCAGAGTAAAACAAGGTTATCATAAGATAGAAAGTAAATCTTAATTAATAAAAATCCCATTACCACTAATTTAACATATTTCTTTAACATAACGTAAGTCTATTAGTTTAATTTTAAATTCTTTATGATGTCATCAACATTTTTACACATTTCTTCATTGTCGGAGAATTCGTCCACTGCGTAAACAGATTGAAATAAATCTTTATGTTGGTCATTCACTTTTTCCAGTCTGTTTTCATTATTAACTAAAGTATCAACCATCTCATTGATGATATTGTCTGCCGTCTGAATTGAGGATCCTTCATCAATTCCGATGGATTCTTCAATCTTTATTCTTATATAATCTTGAACGTAAATAAATCCCTTGACCGCAGTTGTTATCGTTCTCATTAAACAGTTGTTACATTTTTCTTGATGATCAATATAATATCCGATACCAACACGAATAGGTATATCAAATCCATTCAACTCTTTGAACAACGCATCGATTGTGTAGAAAGTCACCTCTATTGCTGAACCTTGTATTATATCGGCAACAATCGATTGATGGATTTGTAAAGCCAACCGGGTTTTAAATAGTTCAAGATGTTTATTAAATGTTAATCCCATTTCCTTTTGTTCATCCATTAGCTGAATAATCTTTTCAACCAATGTATCAGATAGGTGCATAAATTCATAAAAAATTTGATGATCAAAATATAAACTTTTAGACATTCTGAAAAAATCATTTGAGCTTTTAACTAATAACATTTTATAATTTACAAACATTTATATACATTTCATTCTGTTTATCGGGACTTTCTGCACTGTCGCATAACCTCCTTAATTCTCGTTATTTCGTAATTGCTTGATTCTTTTTCTCTTGTCCATTGATATGAGATACCCCCTGCGTCATCAATTTGAGGTTGTGTCCGTCCTTTTTTATGCTGTTTATAGATGTCAACAGTTAATTGAGAATCAATTAGCGGACTATGTCCTTTAGATTCGGTATCGTACTCTTGTATATATTTATTTTTAATACTATAGGATAATGTCTTCAAACCGATTTTGTCATTTTTACCATTTTTGCCGTGAAATATAGGTTGAATATCGGTTATTTTCTTAATGGACTTATAGTCACTTAATCCCATTACTTTAAGATCTTTTGAGATATCAGCTCCAAGAATGTGATATCTCTCCAGATAATAGATAACGTGATCTTTCGCTTCTTGAAGACTTATTCCCTGTGTCATTTGGCCATTAGTGACACCAGAGTATTTGGTCATTGGGTTTACATCTTTCGGGTTTTGATAAATAAAACAATGAAAAATACAATTACTTTTCAAGCCGTATTTAATCAATTGTCGAGTTCTTAATCTACTACAGATTGCGACACGTATAGGAACTAACCCATTGCTCTTTTTATTTTTCCCACATTCAATATCGAAGCCCAACTCAACGTCTAAAGGAGGATCCTTATCTTTATGTACCGACAAATTAATCAAATCTATTTTTGGAAGTTTCTTCTGCGTACCTCTCTTTGTTCTCCCGAACCTCTTATTAGATCGTGACGTATTTTTATATTTTACTTCATTATCCTTTAAATTACTTTTATCTACACTTTGAGAAATCATTCTGAGATCCTTAATTTGTTTACTATCAATCTGCACAATAATTTCATCGTGTTTCTGTGAAGTAATGCCATAATTCACTCTGTTATTTGGTTCCACGTCACTTGTATCGGACATTTTGTATTCACTTTTATATTTCCGATGTTCTTGAAATTCGTAACTTATTCTCTCGGCATTGTACTTTCCTAGATTGAAGTCTTCTGAAACACGAACACGACAGCATAGTATACAAACTACATCCGTCGGATGAATCGATGATTTATTACATGTTTCTTTACATTTATTAATGTAATTATAGTAATCATCCAGCTTTTTATAAAAAAGAACCTCTGAATCTTTTGTTTTCTTGATTGATATACGCAAAGAGTTACCAAACTTTCTTTTATACATAACTTGTTTAAATTTCGCTATCATTGATTGTAACGAAAACTTAAGAGATTCCACAACGACTAATTTTTCACATAATCTCTTTGAAATCATTGGGTTTCGATATATCATTTGATTAATATTCTTTATTTCCTCCAATATAATGTCATTCCACACCTTAAGTTTCGATCTATATTCCTCATCTCTTTCAAATTCTCCTGAAGTTATTTTATCTTTCGCGTCGTTGGGGTTTTTTCGGGTTACCATCACTGCATAAACATAACAGACGCATTATAAGCTTTTGGAACTGATTCCATGTGTTTAATGCAGCGCGGGACAGAAACTTTATAATCGGGTGCTCGCGACACGCTGGCACACCGTAGTCTCGTTGCTGTTTTGGGTGTTTCAGCTCACCGTCTGTTATATTTCTGGTGTACAGCACACCACTGTTTATTAAGATGTACAGCTCATCTCACAAATGTTGTCCATTGACCATTTCTCGTCTACCATCGAAATCGAAGGACCGGACGATTTGTTTTTTTTTTTTTTTATATTTATAATTTTTATTTTTTGGACAAAAGACAAACAATAAACGATGACAAACAACGTCGCATCCTGGTTGGCTCGCCAAAAATGTAGCAATTTCCGTGCGGTAATTCACTAATATAGGTTGAGAGATAGTCCTCTGTTAAAGTCGCGCTTACTATCACCTTCTCCAGCGGTAAAGTTGACACAGAAGCTACACGGATCATCATCACCACGATGATGACACCCTCAACAACAGTGATCGCAACGCATTTGCATTTATATTCATAATTTATAATTCAAAAGTGCCTTATATGTACTAAAATTATCACTTACAAAGTAAACCTCACTTAGCTTTGATTATGTCGAGCCGTTACGATCCTGCCGTTTGTTCCGCTGTCTCGTTGTTTGACATCTCTTGTTTACTATCTATACTCACGATATACACTTATAATACATACCGATTACTTACTCTAACTTTATCATACTTAACCTATGTCCGACTCTTCAGTCAGAACTACTACTTAGATCTATGTTTTCATAGATCTAAACCCATTATTTGACTATTACAGTCTGCAAATATGTCTCGATCGGTGTTTCCACCGAGAGACAAACCTTAAGGTAACATTTCTGTTACCTACTAAATCTATGTCTCGATCGGTGTTTCCACCGAGAGACAAACCTTAAGGTAACATTACTGTTACCTACTAAATCTATGTCTCGATCGGTGTTTCCACCGAGAGACAAACCTTAAGGTAACATTTCTGTTACCTACTAAATCTATGTCTCGATCGGTGTTTCCACCGAGAGACAAACCTTAAGGTAACATTACTGTTACCTACTAAATCTATGTCTCGATCGGTGTTTCCACCAAGAGACAAACCTTAAGGTAACATTACTGTTACCTACTAAATCTATGTCTCGATCGGTGTTTCCACCGAGAGACAAACCTTAAGGTAACATTTCTGTTACCTACTAAATCTATGTCTCGATCGGTGTTTCCACCGAGAGACAAACCTTAAGGTAACATTACTGTTACCTACTAAATCTATGTCTCGATCGGTGTTTCCACCGAGAGACAAACCTTAAGGTAACATTTCTGTTACCTACTAAATCTATGTCTCGATCGGTGTTTCCACCGAGAGACAAACCTTAAGGTAACATTACTGTTACCTACTAAATCTATGTCTCGATCGGTGTTTCCACCGAGAGACAAACCTTAAGGTAACATTTCTGTTACCTACTAAATCTATGTCTCGATCGGTGTTTCCACCGAGAGACACACCTTTGGATAACATTTATGTTATCAAATATACCTAAGACTGACTATTTCAGTCTGAAACTATGTCTCAATCGGTGTTTCCACCGAGAGACAAACCTTAAGGTAACATTACTGTTACCTACTAAATCTATGTCTCGATCGGTGTTTCCACCGAGAGACAAACATTAAGGTAACATTACTGTTACCTACTAAATCTATGTCTCGATCGGTGTTTCCACCGAGAGACAAACCTTAAGGTAACATTTCTGTTACCTACTAAATCTATGTCTCGATCGGTGTTTCCACCGAGAGACAAACCTTTGGATAACATTTATGTTATCTAATATACCTAAGACTGACTATTTCAGTCTGAAACTATACCATGATCCGAGGTTTGCCTCGGATCAAAGCCTGATCTACACTCCTGCAGGTCGGCATACTCTACATGTCCTACCTATGCTCCCATAGGCAGACATAATACATGCCGAATCTACGCTCCCGCAGATTGGCATACCTTAAACTAAAACTTACTTATAGTTGAATCCGTGCTGAGTTGCTGATGTAGTGCGCTCCTGTTTCCGTTTGATGATGACTTTATTAATAACACTAATACTTACATTATAAACTCTGATAATCATACTTACTTAATTAACCTTTAAATTACTTCGCTAGCTTACACTTTCTTAAGGGACTCAGGGCCAAAGGCCCGAGCCCCTCGAAACACTTACTCTTTAGTTGTGTTAAATCCCTTTATTTATGTGTTTCAAGTATAAAAAACAACTAGAGTACAACACTTCACGTCTATTCACTCTGAAGACTTGATGAGAACTCTCTGAGAGTTAGTAAAACACTAACTCTCTTCACAGTGAAAACATAGCGATCACGCATGTATGCGCTGTCGACTTATTTTTCTATTACTGACTTTTCAATATGACGTGATTATACCTAATTGGCTATACATCTAGTTTCGTATATTTAATAGTTAAGCCCTATTTTACCTCTACACCCATTATTCTAAATGCAGTTTAACTCAAACTGAACCTATAATTGATATATCTTTATGGAACCTAAACTTATACTATTTTTCATATAACATTCTCGTTATATTTATAGTATTCAAATAAATCTAAGAGTACCTGTGATAATCATTAGGAGCCGACATCGGCCAAAACAAGATTAGCCCTCTCACCGCCTTAATCTTGACCTAATCCACGTGGTATATCACAATATCAATGTAACAATCAGTACGTAACATTGGACTCGGTTAGCACGTGGCACGTGTATAATCGGGAAAATAAGCTAGCTAAAAATTGTCAACAAAGTCAATACCGGGTCAATGAGGAAATCAATGATAAAGTTTCCGTATATTTTGGTGACATAACAGCCCTTGAAGTCGATGCCATAGTTACGTCAGCCAACCGTCGACTGGCACCTGGAGGTGGAGGTATAGCCTATCTATTAATATATATATATATGACTATTGTTATTACACACATATACATACATACATATACATACATACATATACACACACATACATACACACACTCATACATTCACACACTTACACACATACATACACACACTCATACATACACACACACACATATACACACACAAACACACACATACACACACATACACACATACAAAGTCTAACTTATTTTGTTTAATTATTTAACAATTTTTTGTATTTTTTTATTAATTAATTTATCTTTCAAGTCGATCGGGCCATACGTACGGCTGCCGGCTATGATATGATTGATGCCGAGTGTCGGTCACTAAACGGCTGCCAAATGGGTATGTGTCGGGTGACGGGTGGCTATCGATTGCCAGCTAAATGTTAGTATAGTTAGCCCAACAAAAAAAATGTCATTAAAATTAATTTACTTCAAAATACTAAATACCTATTTATTTTTATTACTGTAGATGTTATACATGCTGTCGGACCAGTAGTCAACAGCACCGGTAGTACTTATAGTGGTGGATCACTACAGCAGCCACCTAACAATGATCATCTATTGGTTGGCTGTTATCAGCACCTGCTAGACCTGGTAGCCTACAGGGGCTGGAAATCGGTAGCCATACCATGTATATCGGCCGGTGCTAAAGGCTATCCACACGATAGGGCCGGACATATAGCTTTGAGGACAGTACGCCAATGGCTTGAATCGAATCCATATGCTAGTAGATTGGACAGGGTCATATTTTGTCTATACCAACAACAAGATCTAGATGTCTATACTAAGCTAATGATAGAGTATTTTCCAGTATTTATTAAAAGTAACCTTGCTAGTTTTTTTTATAAAAAAATATCTGTGTTTAATTTAAATATAATAAATTAATTAGTGTTACAACTACCATGGTTAATTAATTAAGTAATTAATTAATTTGTTTTTTTTATCTATAAATATTTATAAGTTATAGTTTTTATATTTAATTTTTTTTTAAATTAGTAATATTGTAATTAATTGGAAAAATAATAATTTCATATTAATCATTTTTGTTTTATTAAAATTAAATAATTTTATCAATTACTAAATATAATATTAATATAATTATTTTAAAAATATAATGTAATTTTATTTCTAAAAATTATTTATTTAACATAATTTTTTCTATTAAAAAATATTATATTTTATAATTATTTTTATATATAAAAAAATATATTTCATCACAAAAATATAATTATAAAATTTATTATCATTTATTTTTAATTACAACTGTATTAATCTGATTACAAGGTTGTACAAACATAATATAATATTTTATATGAATATTATGTGTGTATATGTATTACATGTTATATAATAATAATAATAATAATAAATATCAAACAATTTTAAGTAAAATGTATTTATAATAATTTTTAATAAACATTTTTTCTTTTAAAAAATACATTATAAAATTTTACAAACATTATTATTATGTTATGTATTGTATTTTTTTAAATGTAATATTAATCTAAAAAATTATAATAACTATTTTATTACAGTATATATATATTATATTAATAGTTAATTTATAAAATATTACAAAAATTATTAAATTTAATACTATTTTTTAACAACATTTAATTTTGAAAAATTTTTTAAAAAACTATTAAAAATATTTTAGTGATGACAAATATATTTAACTAATAACTATATAATATTATATATTTAACTACAGTAAATAACATTAAAATTATTATTATTATTATTTAATTTATTGATTGCTGAAAATAAAAAACAACTAAATGTAATGATTTTTATTTTATTTTTTGTTGAATTAAAATTCAACATAAATAATATATATACTAATTATTTTTTTTAATAAAAAAAACTATTACTGGGCAAACATTTATTAATTAATTAATTAAAATTTATTATTATTATTATTTTTAATTTTTAATAGACAACTATCCCCTACTATTACGCGATGACCTTGGTCTTTGGGGATTAGCATTACTTTTATAACGTATACGTTGCATAACAGTAGGCTGTCCTCCTCCATCACTACCGCCGGGCAATGATGATGACTGTTGGGTACCGTTATTAGCACCACCACTACCACCACCACCACCATGTCCTCCATGTCCACCATGACCACCGTGACCGCCATGTCCACCTCCGACAATATAATGATAACCATGGCCTAGCTTATAGCTACCGTGACATGCTGTAAATATAGTTAATTAATTTTATTATTAATATAATTAAAAAAAATTAGCATAAAAAATAATAGAATTATTATAATTAATATTATAATTTTTAAAAAATTAATAAAAATATAATTTAGTTTTAAAATTAATAAATAATATAATTTAGTTTTAAAATTAATAAAAAATATAATTTGTTTTAAAATTAATAAAAATATAATTTTTTTATAATTAATAAAAATACATTTTTTAAATATATTTTATTATTATTATTATTATTATTTATTAACTTACCAAATACATCATTGATAATGTATATTATTGAAATTAATATGATTGAAATAATTTTTAAATTTATTAAAAATAGCATGGTAATTTATATTTAAAAACTAAATGTTATAAGTTTTTTTTAGATAAAACAATTTAATTAAATAATTTTCATCTAAACTGATTTGTATGTCTGTAATAAAAATATTTTATTTATTTTATTATTTTTTTTTGAAAAACCAACTAATTATGTTAAAACAATTATTATAATAACAAAAAAAAAATAAAATAAAAACATGCAATCAATTAATCTAATTATTAAAACAGCTTAACAATAGTTAAACATATTTCTGTCTAATAATGCAATAATAATAATAATAATAATAATAATAATAATAATAATAATACATTAAAACAAACAGTTCAAGCACTATCACAAAGAATCAGAAGATATAAACAACAAAGCGAAAGACGAAAACAAAATACAATGTTCTATAATAACGAAAAAATGTTCTATAGAAATCAAAATAAAATAAATTCAAGCAATATTAACAATACACCACAAATAGATGAAATAGAAAACTACTGGAAAGAAATCTGGAGTAACCCAAAGGAATATAAAGAATCTAATTGGATAAATGATATTGAAGATGAAAATAAAGAAATACCACATATGACTTCAGTAAATATAATAAAAGATGACTTAACCGAAGCCCTCAAGAAATCCCACAATTGGAAAAGCCCAGGACAAGACAAAATACAAAACTTCTGGTACAAACACTTTACAACAATACATGAACCAATGGCAATAGCAATGGATAAAATAATACAAACAGGACAAACCGATGACTTCCTCACTTCCGGAATAACATATCTACTCCCAAAAACAGAAAATACATCAGATCCCAGCAAATATAGACCAATCACTTGCCTAACAACAATGTATAAAATCCTAACATCCATAATATCAACAAAAATATATAATCATTTAAGCAACAAAAACATAATAGCTGAAGAACAAAAAGGCTGTATAAAACACTCAATGGGCTGTAAAGAGCAATTAACAATAGACAATATCATAACAATAAGAGCTCGTCAAAAACATAGAAATCTTGAAATGGCATACATAGACTATAAGAAAGCATTTGATTCAGTCCCACATAAATGGTTATTAAGAGTGTTAAAACTATATAAAATTGACAACACACTGATAAACACACTAGAAAATATGATGAAAAAATGGAAAACTAAATTGTGTGTCAATATAAATAATGGAACAAAAATAAGTACAGAAATTAAAATAAACAGAGGAATATTTCAAGGCGACTCGCTCAGTCCTCTGTGGTTCTGCTTAGCCTTAAATCCACTGTCATCATTACTCAAAAAGTTAAAAGGCGTAAATCTAAAGTCAAATGATACAAAATATAATCTAACACATCTACTATATATGGACGATTTAAAACTATACGCCGAAAAAGAATCTGATTTAAATGCAATGTTAAAAACAACAGAAACTTTCTCCAATGACATAAATATGGAATTTGGATTAGATAAATGTGCTATAATGAAATTGAAAAGAGGTGTCTACTCAGAGAGACCTGAGTACGAAACTGATAATGGATATATAAAGGCACTAGAAAATGGAGATATATACAAATATTTAGGTATTAAACAAATGCATAAATCTAAAATGACAGCAGTTAAAGAAGAAATAAAGAAAACATTAAATCAAAGAATCATTAAAATACTAAAATCTCAACTAAACTCAAACAACAAATTCAAAGCCATAAACACTTGGGCAATACCTGTACTGACATACTCGTTCGGAATAATAAAATGGAGTAAAACAGAACTCGAGACCATCGAAAGACATATAAGGCGACAACTTACAATGTTTGGAGTACACCACCCTAGAAGTTCTGTAGCACGACTATGTGTTAGTAGAAAACATGGGGGTAGAGGGTTACTAAACATTGTAAGCCTTGAGGCCAAACAGCGAGAACTGTTGAGAAAATACCATCAACAAAAATGCTATGTCTCAGAGCTCCACAAAATAACATCAACACTCGATTACAACTACACACCTCTAAACCTCAGCAATATTGAACATCAAATAGGTATACAAAATGAAAAAGAGAGGATTAACACATGGGCCTCAAAAGAACTCCACGGAAGATACCGGGCAGAACTCAACCAAACACACGTAGACGAAGAAATGTCTACAAAATGGTTGAAGTACGCCGGTCTTCACGGAGAGACAGAGGGGTTCATGATGGCAATACAAGATCGAGTGGTTCCGACCCGTAACCATCAGAAATATATCCAAAAGCTAAACATACCAACAGACAAGTGCAGGATGTGTCATATGGAGTCCGAAACAATAGAACATATACTAAATGGGTGTAAAGTACTCACAAATACCGAGTACCTAAGCCGTCACAATCAAGTAGCCAAGATCATACATCAGGAACTGGCAATAAGATTCGGACTAATCAAAGACCCATTACCATACTATAGATACGAGCCACAAAGTGTAATGGAAAACAACAGTGCCAAGCTCTACTGGGATAAAGAAATAAGAACTGATAAGACTGTGGCCCACAACCGCCCAGATATAGTCATAGTAGACAAACATCAAGATAAGGCGTATATAATAGACATAGCGGTCCCACTAACACATAAATTACAGGACACGCATTGTGAGAAACGTCGGAAATATACAGACTTGGCCTATGAGATCAATAAGATGTGGCGCATTAAGAAAGTTGAAATAATACCTATAATACTGTCATCAATGGCCGTAATACCGAAAAATCTGGCCCTAAGTATGGAATCACTTCAAATAAGAAAAACTAAGATCTATGAAATGCAAAAAGCAGTGATACTTCAGAGTTGTAGAACAGTCAGAAAAGTACTAGACTTGAGTTGAGTCTAACCAGTCGTGTCTCTGCCACCAAAAGTGGCCGACACAACTGTGATCACACCGGAACAACCGTGATATACAAAGATAATAATAATAATAATAATAATAATAATAATAATAATAATAATAATAATAATAATAATAATAATAATAATAATAATAATAATAATAATAATAATAATAATAATAATAATAATAATAATAATAATAATAATAATAATAATAATAATAATAATAATAATAATAATAATAATAATAATAATAATAATAATAATAATAATAATAATAATAATAATAATAATAATAATAATAATAATAATAATAATAATAATAATAATAATAATAATAATAATAATAATAATAATAATAATAATAATAATAATAATAATAATAATAATAATAATAATAATAATAATAATAATAATAATAATAATAATAATAATAATAATAATAATAATAATAATAATAATAATAATAATAATAATAATAATAATAATAATAATAATAATAATAATAATAATAATAATAATAATAATAATAATAATAATAATAATAATAATAATAATAATAATAATAATAATAATAATAATAATAATAATAATAATAATAATAATAATAATAATAATAATAATAATAATAATAATAATAATAATAATAATAATAATAATAATAATAATAATAATAATAATAATAATAATAATAATAATAATAATAATAATAATAATAATAATAATAATAATAATAATAATAATAATAATAATAATAATAATAATAATAATAATAATAATAATAATAATAATAATAATAATAGATATTAATTTAAAAATTTAAATTATATTATTAGTTTGTTTTGTATTATATTTGATTTTATTTAATTCTGAAAAAATAATTTTTAAACATATTTTATTTAAAAATATTATTAGTATTTGATTTAATTTTCAAAAAAAATAAAAGTGTTTTTTTTGTTGTTGAGTGATATTTAGTCTAATTAATAATTATTTGGTTTTTATATAACAATAATAACAAATTTAATAAATAATTACTAATATAACTGAATTTATATTTAAATTAGAAAAAAATGTTTATTATTAATAATTAAGAAAAACAATAAACATATAATTAATTTTTTTGTGAATAAAATTATTATATATATAAAATTTTTTTGTTATATAAAACTAATTTTATTTATAGATATAAAAGATTTTTATTGTTTTTTTATTGTTAATAATAATAAACATTTTTTGTTATATAAAACTAATTTTATCTATAGATATAATACTGTATATAATATTTTATAAATTATGTTAATTTTTAAATGTTTTTTAATTTGTAGGACAACTATCCTGCTGACCTTGACCTTGACCTTGCAGGGGGTGGTCGGGCGCTATTTCTATACATATTGCGTACCCGTTGTATAATATTAGGCCGTTGTCTACGTCCTGGTGACTGTTGGGTACCGTTACCACCATCACCACCACCGCCACCCCCACCACCGGTAGTCCCGTTACCACGGTTACCGACAACAATTACAAAAAAACATGCTAGTTAAAATAATTTTTAAAAATTCAAAAATTAGTAGTGATAATTTAAGATAATTTATTATTTTAATTCAAATAAACAAATAAATATAAATATGTGAAAAAAAATTAATAAGTTTATTAACTTACAAAATACATTGTTGATAATATATATTGTTAAAATTATTGTTATTAAAATTAATTTAAAATTAATTAAATTAGACATATTATAGTATATTTTATATTAATTTTTAATTTTATATCAAATATTTTATTGTTATTGTACTAAAAATATAACTTTACTACAAATTAATACTTAATTATATAATAATATTTAAATTGTTTTTTAAGGAAACAATTATATTTATTAGTTTAAATTATTAATTTTTTTAACTATTAATTTTGTTAAAAAATTATATCAAATAATTTCTTAAAAACATTGTATTTTATAATAATTTTTTTATCAAAACAGCTTAACAATAGTCAAACATTTAGTACATTTTTAAATAGTAATAGTAATAATAATATTATTATTATTTAATAAAAAATTTCGCAATTTGAACTTATTTTTTTTTAATTTTAATTAACAAAAATACTTAATTAAATAACATAATAAATGAAAACATTATAAAATTTTTTTATTTTATAAAAATTTATTACATAAAATACAATTATATTTTTTATTTTTTATTTAATACAAATTAATTAATTAATATATATATTAATATATATATATATATATATATGAAATTTAAAAAAAAAAAATAACTACAAAATCAAATCATAAATGCATTTAAAGATATTTTTATTTTATTCAATTTTAACTGTTTTTTCAAATTATTTGTTTTTTAAATAATTAAATTAAATTAATTTTTTTTTTGTATTTATTTAAATAATTGAAAAAAATTATCCTTTTTTGCTCATGGCACTTTTAGCTTTATCAACTAAACCACTACTACTACCACCACCACCACTACTTGATCTATGTGCTACAAAATTATCTGAACCACCCCCACTGCCATGACCTCCACCACCACCTCCATGTCCTCCACCACCTCCTCCATGTCCACCACCGCCACCTCCATGTCCTCCTCCTCCGTGTCCACCGCCTCCATGACCGCCACCACCGCCGCAAGGTTTAGCTAAAGTTATAATTTTTTTTATACAAATAAATAATATTAATAATAATTATTAGCTTAAAAATAATAATAATTATTATCTTAAAAATAATAATAATTATTATCTTAAAAATAATAATAATTAGTATCTTAAAAATAATAATTATTATTATCTTAAAAATAATAATTATAATAATAATAAATATTATTATTATTTTTAAGATAATAATTATAAATAATTGAAAAACAACTTACAGTTTGACGGTATAATAATTATTGAAATTATTATAGTTATTAACAATATATATATTAAACAGATTTTCATTGTTTTATTTTCTTTTAAAATTAATTTAACAAATAATTTTCAAAAATTTAAACTAAAAAATATTATTTAGAAAATAACTTCCGTGTTTTTTGTTGGTAAAAATTTTTAGTATTTATACTCAAATTTTATTTGTTTACTTTATTTTTTTTAAAACAATTTTTAAACAATACTAATTACTTAATGATAAAATTTCATGTTATCTGGAAATTTTTTTTGTTAATAATTTTGTTTTATATGTAAATAAACTTGGTAAATATTAAGCTATTACATGATTTAATAAAAATTTAATGAAATTTATTAATTATTATTTTGTGTGTTTTAATGTTACAAATTAATAAAAAAAATAAATAAAACTTAATAGATCATAGTATAATTTATTAATAAAAATTTATAATTAATTTAATGATATAGTAGTTAATTTAAATATAAAAAATAATTAATATAATATAGTATTTAAAAATATAATTATAAAATATGTAAATGTTTAAAAAATAAATAATTAATTTAATTATATAAATTTCATTTAAAATATTTTAATTAATGAAATAATTTTATTATTATTATTTATAATCAATAATTATTTTTGTATAAATTATTGTTTTTTTTTAATTAATTACATTTACTAATACACAAAATTTTATTACAATATTATTTAATTAATTAGGCAATTGTTTTGGTTATTATTATTATTATTAATTACAAATTACCGGCCCTTATATTATCCCATTTTTTTGTCGTTGTTTTTGTAATGTTTGACCACCTCTACCACCACCACCACCACGACCACCACCACCAGCACCTGCCCGTCCTTTACGCTGACCGTTTTCCCCACCCCTACCCTGTTTTCGTGCACCACTACCTCCTACTGCCTGCTGACCGCCGCCACCGCCACCGCCGCCGCCGCCACCTTTACGACGTCCACCATTTTTTCGAGCCCTACCCCCACCCCCGCCACCGCCACCACCACCACCACCACGTCTACCAGCCCTTTGTGATGATTCGGGTGATTGTGTTGAACCACAATTGGAAACTAATAGTTAAATAATAGTTTTTTTTTTTTTAAAATAATAGTTTTTGAAACAACAACAAAAAAATATTAAATAATTTTTTATTGTTGTGTCTAATTTGTACCTGTATCAATTATTATTGATATTATTAATAGTATAGTAAAAATTTTAATTATAAAAATGTTTAGTTTCATTTAGAATAATTAATTTTATTTAATTATTATTATTAATTAATTAATTTTAATACAAACTTATATATTGTATTTAAAATTAATAAAATAATAGTAATAATGTTTTTTATGGAACAAAACGTAATTTAATTTATTTTTTATTTTATTTTCCAATTAAATAATAAAAACATTTTATATTTATAATTGCATAATTTTTTCAATACAATAGTGTATTATATTTATATTTAAATAGCTGATTTTATAAATTATATAATTATATACATGTTATAATTGTAAATTTACATATATAAAAACTGTATTATACAGTATTTTAAAAAATTATTATTAAAAAAACTATAAACTTTGTTAATGTTTTAAAATAAAGTTTATTTTAATTTTGATAATTTCATTTAAAATATTTTATAATTACAAAGATTTTATTATTATTATTATTATTATTATTATTATTTTATTTTATTTTCTAAACAACAAACGTAATTTAATTTATAATTATTTTTACAATTAAATAATGAAAATATTTTATATTTCAAATTTTACAATAGTTTTACAATTAAATAATGTAATTTGCTTTTTGTTTTTATTTTATCCATATTGACATAGCTGATTTATTAATTAATTAAACCAACTATATATATATATTTGTACATTGTATTAGTAATAAGTTTTTTAATAATAAAATAATTAAAATATATAAAAAATAATTAATTTATAATTCAAATTGATTATAATTGACTATTTTAAAAATATTATTTACTAATAATAAAATATATAATCAATAAAAATATATAGATATTATATTAACTTAACAAATTAAATAATAAGTTAAAATATTTACTAAAAAATTTAAAACAAAACAAAAATTTTAAATAAATTTTATTCATAATTTTAAATAAACCAAAAAAAAATTATACATAAAAAATTTATTTTGAAAACTATTTATTTATTTGTATAATAATAAATATTATTTATTTAAAAAAAAATTAATGCATGGAAAATTAATTTTGAATAAAATTTTAATTATTTTTATAATACTAAATATTATTTATTTATTTTTAAATAAAAAAATTACTCAAGGAAAGTTATGCATGATAAAAAAACAAATTTATTAGTTTTTTTCTCAGTTATTAATGGGCGCCTCCCTCTTTGGCGCCTCCCTTACCACCCTTATGGCCGCCATGTTCGCCTTTATGGTGTTTTTTGCCTTCGCCATGTTTGCCATGTTTTTTATCTCCATGAGCTGCTGCTGCACCGGCATCGGGTGCACCGGTAGTATCTGAATAAACTAAAATAAAAAATAGATTTATTTATTAAAAAAAATTAATTTATTTATTTTTGATTGATTTAGTAAAATCATTAAAAAAAAATTATAGACAATTATTAAACACTTACCCATTGATACCAAAAACATGGCCACCAATAGGACAGTTAGAAATTTTTGGTTCATTTTTTTTGGTTGAAATTATTAGTTAGTTATACAACTATTTTGAAGGAACGGTAGATAATAATAATAATAGTTTATTGAAAAAAAATTACAACTATTTATATACTGTCTCTCTCTCTCTCTCTCTCTATATATATATATATATATATATATATATATTTATAAACCAAAAAATATAATTAAATAATCATGCACATTTATGTATAAATAATAAAACTATTATTATACTGTAAATTAGTGTATAGTTAAGTACTATTGTACTAATTATTGTTTACTTTAAATATATATTTTTTTACTAAAAAAAATTAATTTATTTAATCAGCTAGATAATTAATACATTAAAAAGTAATTAGTTGCAAAAATAAGTAATTATTATTTTATTGTTTTTAAAATTATTGCTTAATATTAAATTTTATTTTTGGTTTATAATAATGTTTTTTTTATTCAATTAAACACTAATTAAATAATACTTAAAGTATTACTTAATTTTAAAACAAATTAAAAAACATTTTGCAATAAACTAAATAATATTTAGTTAATTAACAAATGTATAAATAAATAATATTTTTAGATTATTAATTACAAAAAAATACTTTTTTATTATAATATCATTAAATACTAATTTACTGTATAAATAATAGTTAATAAAAATATAATTTTTTTTTAAAAAAAGCTAACTAGATCAATCAATCAAAATAATAAAATAAATAAAATATTTAATTATAAGCATAAAAACTTTTAAAAATATTATTTATAATTTTTGTTAACAAACAAAATTATATTTATAAATAAAAAAAAATATTATTTTTAAAAAAAATACAATTTATTTATTTTGTTAATACAATATTATTATTTTATAATAAAATAATTTTTATTCAAATATAGTTATTTAGTCAACAATATAATAGGTATTTCCAAAATTATTTGTCTTATTTTTTGTTGTTGTTGGGTATCAATGGGCGCCTCCATCATCTTTGGCACCTCCCTTACCACCTTTATGATGTTTTTTGCCATCACCATGTTTTTTACCATCTCCATGAGCACCGGCACCGGCACTACCAGCACCGGCAGCATCACCGGATGCACCGGTAGTTTGGAAACAAACTAATAATAGATATTTTTAAAAAATAAATTAGTTTTGATTTGATTAGTAACATAAAAATAAAATATTATAATAATTAATAATAATTATTATAATTATTTAATTACCCATTGATACCAAAAACATGGCTACAATTAGGACAGTTAGAAATTTTTGGTTCATTTTTTTTTTGGTTGTTATTAATTAGTATTGATATACAACTATTTTTGAAGGACTGGTAGATAATAATAATAATAATAATAACTGAGTTATAATTAATAGATTAATTTTTTTTTTGATTTTACAACTATTTATATACTATCTGTCTATAGATAGGGTCATCAAAAACTATTGTTAATTAACAAAAAAAAATAATTATGTTTTTTATGTATACATTTAAAAGAAATATTATTATTATTATTATTATTATAAATTAATGTATAGTTAAGTACTTTAGTACTATTTTTGTTGTTGTTTAATTTAAATGTTTTTTCTAACTTAATATTATTTAATCAGCTAGCTAAATTAATATATTTAAAAAAATAATTATTAATTTTATTTATAAATTATTGCTTAATTTTATTTTAAATATATAATAGTTTTTTTTTCAATGACACAAATCATTCAATAATAATTATAATATTACTTAATTGAAATTAATTTCGAAATAAATTAAATAATATTTATAATTACAAATGTTTTTTTTTGAAATATTTTTAATTATTTACTTAAAAATATACTTCATCATATTTTTTTATTATAATGTCATTGAATACTAAACAATAATTATCAATAATAATATATAAAATTTTAATTTTAAAAAAATTGTTTATTAAAACTAAATAATGACATTTGATATAAGATTTCAAAAAATAAAATAATAATTATTTTTTTATAACTAAAAAACCAAGTATAAAATTATAGAAAACTTTTGATTATTATTAAAATTAATTTTTAAATTTGTTATCTGGTTAAATTACTACAAAAAAAATTAAACATGTTAACAAAAAACATATTAATAAAAAAACATTTTAATAGATTAAAACAACAATTTTTATTCATACATATTTAAAAAATATTGATTATTATTAATTGTTTACTTAAATAAAAAAAAATAATAATAAAAAAAAATTTTTGAAATAATTTTTTTGCATTTAATAATTATTAATATAATTATTATTTAATTGCTTTTTTAATGTTTATGATGAGCACCGGCCATTTTACCTTTAGCATGACCACCACCACCACCACCTCCCTGAGCTGGTACAGCATAACCATTAGCTATTGCACCATTAGATCCCTGTCCACCAACATTAGCACCACTGGCGCCAGTGTTTATTTTTGGTGTGGTTAGGCCGACAGCATCAATATCATTGACTATTTTTTTAATAATAAATTTTTCAAAAAAAAAAATAAATCAATAATTTTAATTATAATTTAAAAATATATTTAATATTATTATTTAATATTTTTTCTTTAAAAAACTATACTTTCAATAGTTGTCAAAATCATTGAAATTAATAAAAGATAATTAATTTTATTGAATGACATTATTATTATTTTCAGTTATATTAATAATACTAATTGTTTTTTTTTTAATTTATGATAATTACTGTTTAATTGATTTAAATAGAAATATTTTTTTTCAAAGTGTTTAATTTATATTCAAATAACAGTTCAAATATATATTTATTTAGTTTTATTAAATAAATTTTGTATTTTTTTATATTGTTTATTCATATTGTTTTAATTATTATAGCATAAACATAAAATTTTTTAATTTATTAAATTTAATTTAAACTTATTTAGTTTTATTATTATTAACATATACATCAATAGTATCAATACATTAGCATGTTTAAAATACACAAAAAAACATATTTATATATAGCATATTAATTACATATTTTTATTTTTAAAAAATAATAATATTATTATTTAATCTAAACAATAATTTTGTTAATTAATTAATTTTTTATTTTATTTAGTAATATTTAATTTATTAATTATTATTAGTAGTAGTATTTTGTATTTTATTTTTTAAAAATGTTATATATTAAAAAAGTTAAAATTTAATAAATTAATTAACTAATTAAATTAATGTTTTTGATGAGCACCGGCCATTTTTTCGCTACCCTTACCAGCGTGTCCTTGTGATGGACGTGCATAGGGTGTTAATTGTGAACCACTACTACCAGTATCACCTCCTCCACCTCCCTGTCCACCATCACTGTTGTTATGACAACTACTACCCGATCCATTATGTAGACCAGTAGTAGTAGTAGTAGCAGCACCGGTAGTTTTTATTGCTTCAATATTATAAACTAAATAAATAAATTAAAAAATAAAATTAATTAATTTAATTAGAAAAATTTATGATAGTAATTAATTAATTATTTATTTTATTATTACTTTCAATTATAGTTAATAATAATAATAGTAATGATAAACAAATATTTTTATTTAATGACATTTTTAATTAAAGTATTTTGTGTTTTAAATAAGTTATTAGTTTAACAAAATTTGTTAATTAATTTTTAAATATGTTTATTATATTTTTTAAAAATCTACTTTTAATTTATATTTAAATGACAAGGCTAATATTTTTTACCATTTTTTTTGTTTAGTTTTATTTTGTTTGTTCATATTTTTAATCAGTATTTAATTATTACAATTATAACTAAAATTTGTTAATTAATTAATCAATAATTTTATTTAAACATATTTATTATTATTATTATTATTATTAAACAAAAAAATTAACATTTATTAAATGATAAATAAAAAAATAATTAATTAATTATTTTAAAAATATACAGAATTAAAAATTTATTATATTTTAAAAAATTAATATTTTATATTAAAATTATATTTTATTTAATTGTTATCGAGATAATTAATAATTATATTTAAACATATCATTATTATTATAGTAAAAAAACACATATTACATGATTAATAAAAAATAATTAATTAATTATTTTAAAAATATACAGAATTAAAAATTTATTATATTTAAAAAAAATATAATATTTTAAAATTATATTTAATTGTTATCGTGATTTAATTAGTTTTAAATTTTTTTTAATGTTTTTGATGAGCACCGGCCATTTTACCTTTACTACCAGTATGTTCCCGGAATAAACGTTTAAATTTAAGGGGACTACCAGTGCTATTATTATTATTATTATTATTATTATTATTATTATAAGCTACTGGACTACCAGATCCTTGATGTCCAGCTCCTCCTCCTCCTACTGTTCCTCCATTAGCATCCATAGTAGTAGTAGTATGAGTAGTAGCACCGGTAGTTTTTATAGCATCAATATTGTTAACTAAATAAAAAAAATAAAATAACAATTAATTAATTAAAAACATAATAATTAATTAATTATCAATTAATTACCACTGATTATTGTAATTAATAGTAATAATATTGATAATAAACAAACTGTTTGATTGAATAACATTTTATTATTAGTTTGATTTGTTTTTTATTTATTTAGTATAAATTAAATTGTTTTTTGAATAAATTAAAAAATAATTAAAAGTATTTATGTTAATCATAAAAATTAATTAAAATTATTATTTTGAATAACATTAATAAATTTAGTTTTTTTTTAATTTAATTAATTAATTAATTAATTAAAATCTAACATCTATTTGTACACATTGTTTATTTTGTGCAAATTTTTTTTGTAACTTTAATATTATATTATTTTTTAATAATAATTGTTTTGTAATTTGTTTGTACATATTTGTTTAAATAAAAAAAATATTTAGTAAAAATTAAAAAATATTTTTTTTTAAATTCTAATTAGATGTGATAATTTTAATAATTTTTAAACTTTATAATTATGTATAATGAAAATCAAAAAAATTATTTCAAACTTTAGTTGTTAAAAAATATTTTATAATAATTTTGTAAATTATAAACAAGTTTTATATCGTGATTAAAATTATGTAAAAAAATAACTAAACATAATTATTGACTAAGTTAAATAAGATAAATAAAAAATAATTAAGCAATAATATTGAAATAATAAAATAAATTATCTACTACACTTTAATAATTAATATTTTTAATAGTTATTTTTTTAAATACATTATCAATTAATTAATTAGTTATTATATATATATATATAAATATTAATAAGCAATCAACAAATATTATATCAAGATTATTTTGTTTTTGCTTATTATGCACAATTTTTTCTACTAAAAATCAATTAAAAAATTTATCAATAACAAATATTTCGAAAAATATTAATATTAATATAAAAAAAACACTTAATTATTTAATCTTAAAAACTTAAAAGATACTAAATTTTCAATTTATTATAAATATACAAATTATGATTTATATTTTATTAAAATGAATTTATTTTTAATACAAAATGTATATAAAATACTTAAATAATAAATGATTTTTGAAAATATTATTTATAAAAATAACTATAATGAAAAAAATATTTGTTAACTTTAACTTGAAAATTGATTTATTTTCAATTTATAAAATATATTTAATAATTCAATTAAAAACTAAATAACATAAAATTAATCTTATATTTTTTATAACACTCATAAAAATATTTTTTTTTTACATGAACTTTGAAATTATCTATTTATATAATTTTATAAGTTTAGCTAAATCTATATAAATAGTAAACAATTATTATATTTTTATAATTAATTAGTAATAAAACTAATTAATTAAAAAATATTTCTATTAGATATTTTATTTTCATTAATTGCAAACTAAAATAATGTCTAATTTATATTTATTACTAATTAGCTTGCTAACAATTTTTAGCACAAATGTTAATGTGGTTATTTTGTTAGATGATAATAATTTATTTCATACTAATGGAACAATTGTATAAATTTTTTAAAAATAACTACTAAATTTTATTTTAATTTTTAACCGTTTATTTTAAAAATTTTTTAGTTAATAGATGATAATCCTATATCGAAAAATGTTATCTACATTTGTGGCGGTTTAGTAGGCGGTTCTAGTTATTCATCAAATTGTTATAAATATGATACACATCACGGAGTCTGGCAATCGATGCACTCAATGACTACATCGAGAAGTTATTACGGTTTGGTTTCGTTTAATAATAAACTCTATGCTTTAGGAGGTTATAATGTAAGTAATTAAATGCCTTAATTTACTAATTTTTTAAAAATTATTTTCAACTTTATTTATATACTTAAATATTTAGGGTTTATATTTGAATAGTGTTGAAACATACGATATCCTAAACAATACATGGACTACAATGTCATCGTTGAGAATAATAAGCGGGTATTATATTATTGATTTTTTTTAAAATTTTATATAAATTTTTTTTAATATTTTTAATAGATTTATTGATGCAGCTGTATTTAATGGCACAATATATGTTTGCGGTGGAAAAAATAGTAAAAAAAATAATTAGTTATTTAGAATATTATAAATTATTATGTTTATATTTATAATGTTGATAACACTATAATAATTAAATTTTATTTTTTTTCAAGATAAATATTACAAAACATGCGAATACTATGCGCCCGATTCGGATGAATGGTATATCGGTACACAAATGTCTACCGAACGGGACGGTCTGGCACTGGTAGCCCATAGCGATGGTTTCCTGTACGCTATTGCCGGTGAAAATTCAAACGGTTATCTATCGACAATGGAAAGATACGATCCTAAAACACTGCAATGGTTCGGTATGGGTAATATGCAACAAACAAGGTTAATTTATATATATAATATAAATAATAATAATAAAATATATAAATAATAATAAAATATATAAATAATAATAAAATATATAAATAATAATAAAATATATAAATAATAATAAAATATATAAATAATAATAAAATATATAAATAATAATAAAATATATAAATAATAATAAAATATATAAATAATAATAAAATATATAAATAATAATAAAATATATAAATAATAATAAAAATATATAAATAATAATCAAACTATATATCAATCGGTTTATCAATCAATATAATTATTAACTAATTAATTTATACTATTATATTTTTTTAGAAACTATTAATAGATATATTTATATATCTAAATATATTGGATTTATTTATTTTTGTAAATAATTCAATAATACTAATTTTTTTTTTAATTTTAACTTTTAATATTTAAAAAATAAATAATATTATTTATAAATTGTAGATGTCGTTTTGGTGCGGCATCATATATGGGTAAAATTTATGTTTGTGGCGGTGCGGGTAGTGGTGACGGAAAAACATGCGAAACATATGACCCGAAAACAAATATATGGTCACCTATTGGTAATTAATTAATTAGTTTTTTTTTCATAAATTTATTTATATATATATTTTTTTAATTAACATAATTAGCATCAATGACTGATAAACGTTTAGATTTTAAATTATTAGTTTTCGATGATATATTGTACGCTTTTGGTGGATCTTCAAGTAATTTATTTTATTTTTTAATATATTATTATCTAATTATTCTTTAATTATAAAAAATACTAATAATTATTTAATTATTAAATTATTTAAGATATTAGTACAGTGGAAATCTATGATTATAAATCAAATCAATGGTTTTATACGACATCAATGCCTACTAAACTTAATGGTTATGGGGTAATTGTATTTATTTTATTATTTTTTTAAATAAATAAATAGCTTAAATATTTTTTTTTAAATTATTTTTTTTTCTATATTTTAATTTTTTTCATTTTAGGTTGCTGTTTTAACAACTCCATAAATTATTTTTAAATAAAATTTTATCTTAAATTATATACTAATCAAGATTTATTATTATTCAACAATTTATTTTTTAATTTAGTTTTAATTATTTAAATTTTAAAATAAATATTAAAAATAATGTATTAAATAATAATTATATATTTATATATTATATTATATTGAAACAAATAAATTGATTTTGCAATTAATAACAATTATTAGAAATTATTTATTTAAGTATTTTAGTTGTTAATCAATATAACTTATTATTAATAATAAAAAAATATTATTAATTAAATACTAGTTAAAATAATTGTTGTTTTATAAAAATATATTTAATTAAACATGTAAATTTTTTTATTATTATTTATTATTATAATACTAGTCATAGAAAATAGATTATATAAAAAATATCTAAATAATTTAGTGAACATAACAGTCAATCGGTATCTATAATAATATTAATTAAGTTAAAAAAAATCAATAAATAGATATTAAATAAAATATATTTATCAAAAAAAAAAATATTTTATATATACCTTTACAAAGTTACTTAATATTTCACTTACTTTATCACTTAAATTATTATTATTATTATTATCAATATTATAGTGCAACTGCGCTTATGTAGACTTGAAATAGTTACTGTAGTTAAACTGTTAGTTAAAACATAAAGTGCAATAGTTTATGTACAATTAGTGCATTTTAAGTTAAACTAACTGAGCCAGTACAGTATATATAAATACTGTATACTAGTTGTAAAAAAATTAAAAAAAAATAATTTTTTTGATGTTTCAAATACTAAAAATCATTTGTAAACAGTTTTATTTATTTTTTTGAAAAGTTTTATTTTCTAAATAAAACAGTAAATCAAAAAAATAATCATAAAATAAATTGATTTTCTATTTTAATTTCAAACACAAATTGTTTTTTAAATTTATTATTATTATTATTATATTTGTATTAAAAATGTAAGTAAATTAAAAACTTATTTATAATTGTATAAACAGTATATTTTTAAAGTATTAAATATTTTTTAATACTTTTTATTTAAAATAAAAAAAATAATTTTTTTTTCTAACAATTAATAATATTTTTTTTAACTATTTTTATCTAAACTAATAACATATAGACTATATATCAGACAACATGAGTACTACTACTACTACTACTACTACTACTACCGATAACTTACGTGACTTTACCGGCAAAGTAGTAGTGATTACCGGTTCGAGTAGTTGTATCGGAGCCGCTGCTGCCCTAGAGTTTGCCACCGCTGGGGCACAGGTAGTAGTGGTCGGCCGTAATCGGGAACGGATAGCCTCAGTGGCCAAACAATGTGCGGATATATCACCCACCGGGTTGGCCGGTCTGGAAATAGTTGCCGATATTACCGATGACGAGGACTGCAAGCGATTGATTGATGAAACTATCGGTGCATTCAATCGTTTGGATGTATTGGTCAACAATGCTGGGTATGGTGTGTCCGCTGCGGTAACCGATGAGGATTTTACCCGAAAATTAGACCAAATGATTGGATTACATGTCCGATCGTTGATTCAATTAACCAGACTATCGGTACCCTATTTGACCAAAACTAACGGTAATATTGTTAACATTTCAAGTTTGGCAGCATTTCATTATGTAAGTCATATTGTTTTTTATTTATTTTTTTTTAAAATTAAAATATAATAAAATAAATATTTTATTAATAAATAAATAGTTTGAAAATTTTGTGATTTTTTTGTGTCATATATAAAATTATTTTTTTTATTTATTATTATAGTATTAATAATAATAATAATAATTAAATATTTTATATAATTTTTTTTTGTATAATTGCATTTGTTTTGTTGTTTTTGTTATTATTTTTATAAAACATTTATTTATTAACTAAATTTGTGTTTTAATATTTAAAAATTAATTAATTAATTAATTAATACTAATATATTTTTATTGTAGTATATCATCAATAAGTTTTTTGATAACTTTTATATATATATATATATATATATATATATATATATATTAGTATTTTACTAAACAGTATTCATATATTTATATTGCTATTAAATTATTTGCTATTAATATTTTTTTTAATATTTATTATTATTTTTTTTATAAATAATAGACCAAATCTTTTGGACCGTACTGTATAGCCAAGTGTGCGCAGGATATGTATAGCAAGTGTGCGGCCGTCGAACTGTCCAAACTGGGCATACGGGTCAACACAATCAAGTAAATTAAAAAAAAAATTAATTTAAAAAACTAAAATTAATTAATTAAAAACATTTCTAAAAAAATCTAGTCCCGGCCTAACCCGTACGGGTATTATGACTCAAGCAGGTGTACCGCAACTGGTGTCCGACCAGTTGTTTGACAAATGGGGCTCAAAGTTACCGCTCGGACGCCCGGGCGATGCCCGTGAAGTGGCCCGAGCTATACGTTTTCTGGCCTCAGGGGAGGCTTCGTTCATAACGGGTACCGGTTTGACGGTAGACGGCGGCCATTTGGCCGCTAATACTGACCTGACTGTCGACGAAGTTATTGCTAATAATTTGAAATAATTTTTTTGTTGTAATTTTAAAATTTTTTAAAATAGCAATTAATACTAAATATATTGTTTTTTTTATAAATTAATTTTATTAAGATATTCAATAAATTTTTACTACTATTATTATCAAATTAATATTCATAAAAATTATTATTATTATTTTTTAAATACTTTATAATTAAAAAATTTACAGATTTTATCTAAAAATTTATTATATTTGCATATTATTAACAAAAAACACTAAAAATTTTCAGCTATTATTTTATATAATATAATAATGTTTTAATGTGTTTTAAATAAATATTTTTTAAAAATTTTATTATTATTATTAATATTAAAAAATTATTATTAATTATTAATATTCGTAACAATTATAAAAAAATAGAAATTTTGATAAATTTATTTTTTTATATAATAAATAAATTTAGAAATAATTTTCTATACAAAATGCATACTTTTCAATTTGCAAACATTTTTTACTACACGTATCGTTTAGGGTGGCCAACTGTTGCTGTCGTTGATTGCATAAATAGATTGAACTAGGTGAACATTTTCCAATTAATGGTGCCACACTAGTACTGGTAGTGGTAGCATCCTCAATTTTATAATCTAGATCATTGACTGTATAGCCACAAAATTCACCTTGTACACCATTGCATCGACATTCATAATCTGAATTATCTAGATCTATAGTAAAAAAAAATAATAATTATAATAATTATTGAATATTTTTAATTTTATTTAAATAATTATTTAATTAATTTTTTTTGTAATAATATAATTATTTAATTAATTAATTTTTTGTAATAATATAATTATTGAAATTTTTTTGTAAATTATTTTGAATTACAATTTTCATTTAATATTTTTATGTATTTAAAAATTAAAAAATATACTTTTTCAATGTAATTTTAAATGAAAATTGTAAAACTTTTTAATAATAAAAAGTTTAAATTTTTTTTTATATAATTACCACACGATGCTTGACTAAAACCATTTTGAAAACATTTATTTGTACATGTTTCATTATATAATGCTTGTCCATAATTATCTTTAGTAATAAAATCATTGTCACAATAATATAGTCTATTTTTCTGACAATTACCACGCAATCTAATTTGACCATTAACTAAACGATTGGCAATATGGCCGCAAAATATACCATTAATATTGTTGCATAGACATTCGTGATTATGATCGACTAAAAATTTATAATAATATAAATTAATATATTTAAAATAAATTGTAAAATCTAAAAATTTATGTGTATGTGTATGTGTATGTGTATGTGTATGTGTATGTGTATGTGTATGTGTATGTGTATGTGTATGTGTATGTGTATGTGTATGTGTATGTGTATGTGTATGTGTATGTGTATGTGTATGTGTATGTGTATGTGTATGTGTATGTGTATGTGTATGTGTATGTGTATGTGTATGTGTATGTGTATGTGTATGTGTATGTGTATGTGTATGTGTGTACTATACCTTTAGTTGAACCATTATTACAGTATGCAGTAGTATAAGCATCCTTAATACAAATATTATTATCCGCACAATGAGTTTTTTTGGGTACAAAATTTTTCTTATCCCTATACTCTTTTGGATCGCAATAGTAGATAATATCGCGCCTACAGTTCCCCTTCAATAGATACCGGCCCTCTTTTATATCGGAATTGTAACCAATCACATTTGCTTCGTACCAACAAAATTGACTCATATATTCATGGCATCGACATGTATCCTCTAAAAATATTTTTTAGTCAAAATTTTAATAATAATAAATAAATAAAATTTTTAAAAAATAATGTAAATAATTTTTTTAAAAAAAGTTAATAATTTGTTTTAAAAATGTAAATATAATTTGTTTTAAAAATGTAAATATATTTTTTTTAAAAATGTAAATAAATTTTTTAAAAAAAAGTAAATAAAATTTTTCAAAAAATTTAAATAAAATATTTACCAAATTTAAAATCTCCGCTATTATCTATAGAACACATATATTTAAAATAAAAATAATTAAATTTTAGATTTTGTTTAAATATATAATTTGTTTATATATAGATTTTTTTATAGATTTTTTTTTTTAAATTTCTTAAAGTAACTAACGTTTAATCAAATCCATATCCACTTTTGAATAACAATCTGCTTGATAACCAAAATCCTTTGACCATTTTTGTTCGCAATGTTCGCAATTGGTTTTCCGTACGGCCAGTCCATTATCTCCATGTTTGCACTCGTATACAGAATTCCAATAACACATTGAACCGTTCAATACTTGTTTACCAGTTGTCAATACAGTTGTTAACCAATTATTATTATTATTATTATTATTATTATTGTTATTATAATGGCTGCCACAAAATGTACCAGCTACACCATTGCATCGACAAAAATCTACATAGATAAATTTTTATTTAAAAAATTATAAAATTATAATATTAGATAGTTTTATAGATTTTTAAAAAATAAATAAATTTATCATGCTTTACCATTGGGATTTTTATCTTTATTAATATTTTCATCAGGACCTAATTTAGAATTAATAAATTAAAATATAATTTATATAATATAATTATTATTATTTATAATATTATTATTATTTATAATAATATTATTATTATTTATAATAATATTATTATTATTTATAATATTATTATTTATATTATTATTTATATTAGTAATTATAATATTATTAAAAATTATAATATTATTTTTATTTAAAATGAAAAAAAACTATCAGTATATTTATTTATAATTATATTTATATAAAAAATAAAATATAATTTAATTTAAGTTTTATTTTTATGTTTATACTTTACCACAAACAACTGATTTTTCATCAATTTGATAACAATTATCAGTACACGATTTATTAAATTTAGCTAGATTACTATTATCAATGGTATCATCATTTTTATTATCATCATCATCATCATCATAGCATTTATAGCTATCTTGTTTAAAGCAATCGCCTTTTAGTAAATTTTTATAATTTTTCCAACCATGTTCAATTGTCGGATCAGTATAGTAGCCACAAAATTCACCCTTAACACCATTGCATTTACATGCTGAAGTTAGATAACCTAAATTTTTTTAGTTAAAAAATAAAATATATTTTTATAAAAAAAATCCAAAAAAAAATATATTATATTAAATCTAATAATTATTTTTTTAAATATATAATTAAATAGATTTTTTTTTTAATATATAATTTTAACCATTTGATGAGTTTGTTAGCATTGCCTCTTGTTTTAACTGCATGTTTCTATTATTATTATTATCATTATTATCATTATTATTATTATTATTATTATTATTATCATTATTATCATTATTATTTCTTGAATCTAATATAAAAACTTTTAAAATTTAAAAAATATATATTAATATATAATTTTATTTAATACAACATTTTTTTTTTAATTAAATAATTTGTTTATCTAATTACCTTGTTGAATATTATTAGCATGCTTGTTTTTGTTTTTGTTTCTGTTATTATTATTAATTCTTACGTTGTAATAGTTTCTTCTTACTAATAATTAAAAATAAAAACAACAAACAAAAAAAAATAAAAAGTTAAAATTAAAATTAATTAAAATAAGTATATACATAGATTTATAAATAAATAAAAAATGTTTGAATAAAAAAATATATATAAGTAATGCATGAAAACATACAAATGATACAAACAAAATGCTAATAATTTAATTTAACTTAAATATAAATATATAAAAATATTTAACTAACTTAACAGTAACTTAATGCTTGAAACAGTTTTTTTTTAATAAAAACATTTAATTAATTAATTGAATTTTAGTATTTTTATTATTATTATTAGAAAATTACAATTAAAAATACAAAAAAATAAATAAAAGTAATTAATAATTACCAAATTTTCGATAATTTTTTAGGTGATTGTTATTGTGTCTAACGATTACTAGAAAAAAAATAAATTAATAAAATTAAAAAAATAATAATAATAATAACAAACTTTAATTTTAATTACCGATTTTGTTTTTGGCTCTTTTGAATTGTTTACTATCAGTTATAAAATAAATTGATAAAATTACAAATACATATAAAATTAATAGATTATTATTCATATTGTTATTATTATTAAATGTTTTTATTAATAATTACAACACTATATATATATGAAAACTAATGGAGGCATAAATATAAAAAATATGTTCATATAACTATTTTTTTAAAAAATAAAATAATTTTAATAAAAAATAAACTATTAATATTATATAGCATATATAAGTTTTTAAAAACATATTTGATTTTAATATAATATATATATATACATGTATATATATATATATATATATATATATATTAAATATATTTACCATTTAAAATATTTATACTAGTACTATTATAAAAAAAACATTTATTGTTATAGCTAATAATTTCGATATTATATTATTAAATAGTTATTAACTAGTTTATAATATTTTATAATTAATTTATATTTTTTAGTTTTTTTTAAATTTTTAGTTAACTATCTTAATAGCTTATGTATGTATTTGTGTGCTGTAGAAAACTGTAGTTCAAATTATTATGTTTGATTTGATATGTATAAAAGTTACATCAATACAGGGTAATTATTACCCTGGTACATTTTTTATTTGATGTATAACTGTAACATAGGACATTATTTAAAAATTTATAATAATAATAATAAATATTATTATTATTATTTTATGGTGCATGTGTTCTTTTTATTATCTTAAAACCTAAAAAAAATTTACAATTTAATTTAAAACAGATTAAAAAACACTTGATAATTTTTTTTTATCATTTATTAAATTTTATTTATTAATAAACCAGTTGTGAATGCTATAAAGCATTTATAGATAAACTCAACTTAATATATGATTTTTGTTTTTAAATCATTAAAATATATTAATCTAAAATAAAAAATTTAATTTTGTTTGATAAAAAAAACACATTGATATGAATTCAAATACATATTGTTATGTAGGAGTTTGTAAATAAAAAAATTATTATCAAAATTTCAATAAAAATATGTAATAATTATTTCAATATAATTTTTCAAACTTTTTATCTAAATTATATAACACATGTATAACTATTATTTTAACCTTTGAGTTATTACTTTTATTATAAGTAAATAAATTTTATTTATTTATTTATTAATTATATAAATAGAAATTTTCTATTAATAATAATAATAACTTATTAGGACTTGATTTTTCTAAATAAAAGTTAGCTTGTTAAATTAATAATTTTTTTGTAATTTATTTTATTAAAAAAAATGTTACTAACATTTATAACAGGGTTTATAACATTAACAATAATATGTTTCAACAATGTATTGATGTTAAGCAATACTATAGCTAATAATAATCACAATAATAATATTGATTTTAATGTAATTAAAAATAGCAGAATTTTTTTATTAAACTAAAAAAAATTTAATTTTTCTAAATTTATTTATTTAAATTTTTTAATTATAGAATATTAATAACAATAGTAGTTCAATGATAATTTGTGGCGGCTATGATGGCGATTCAATTACACCAAATTGTTATCAATTGAAACCACGTACCAGTGTTTGGCAATCAATGAAATCAATGTCTACTGAACGCTATGGTTATGGTTTAGTCAACGATAATAAAAATCAATTGTTGTACGCAATCGGCGGACTTAATGGACAAACGGTAATAATTAAACAAAAATATATTATAAAATTAAAATATATTAAATTATTAAATAAGAAATAATTTTTTTTGAACAGGGTAAATATCTAGACAGTGTTGAAACATATAATCGACAAACAAATCAATGGCAATTTCAGGCACCACTTGGACAAGCTAGGAGGTTTTTTAATTTATTATTATTTTTTGTATTTTTTAACTAGTATATAATTTTTTTTAAAAATTAAATAATGTTTTTTCTAAGTTTTTTTGGCTCAACTATACTAAACAATACTCTATATGTTTGTGGTGGGGGTCGAAATGGTAAAATTATTATTATTTATTTATTTTTTAATTTTATTTTTTTATAATAAATTTTCTATAAATTTTAGGCCATTTTCTTAATGTATGCGAATATTACTTGTTTGATGAAAATAAATGGCATTTATTAACAGCACCGATGCCTAGTGAAAGGTGGGGTTTAGCACTGGTAGCTCATAGTAGTAGTAGTAGTGATGGCCAACTGTATGCTATCGGTGGTCAAAGTGATACCAAGTTTTTGAATACAATGGATAGATATGATCCCGAAACTAGACAATGGACACCAATGGCTAATATGCAATCAGCTAGGTTAGTTTATTATTAATATTTATATATAGTTACATAATTTTAGATATATATATATATTTTTAAAAATTGAAAATAAGGTTATTAATTAAATTAATACTAGACATAATTTTTCTTAATTAGCTAGCTTAATTAATTATTTATTATATATACATGATTATATATATATATTAAAATATAAATAATTATTAAAACTATTTGTTATTTAAAAATACTTTTTTAATTTTTTTATGATTGATTTGATTGGATAGATATTTATTTGCTTCGGCAGTATTTATGGACAAAATATATGTTTGCGGCGGTTTGGGTAATAGTGATGGAAAAACATGCGAATCGTATGATCCGATGACAAATCAATGGAAACCTATTGGTATTTTTATATCTAATTTTTTTATTAAATAATTTTTTTCATATATAAATATTTCACTTAAAAATTTATAATTAATTTTTTATTTTAATAAACAATAGCATCAATGACTGACCAGAGATCAAACTTTAAGCTAATTGTTTTTGACGATAGTCTATACGCTATGGGCGATGATAATCGTAATAATATTAATACAATTAATTAATTATATATTTATAAAATTATTTGAAAAAATCATATTATTAAAAATAATTTTTTATAGTAAACTAAATAATAATTATTATTTTTTTTATTTTTTTTTTAAAATACAGCTACTAATAAAATTGAAATCTATGATCATAAATCGGATAAATGGTATTATCTATTATCAGTAAGATTGCCAGTTAGTCTAAGTGGTTTTGGGGTAATTAATTAAATTAATTAAAATTTATTTATCAAATTCTAACTAAAGTCTATTATTTTATTATAATTATATTAATTAATTATTTATCTATTTTTTTATATTATATAAAGGCTGCCACAATAACATCAAATTAATATATGATATTATTAAAAAAGTAAATGATATTATCAAATTAAAAATTGTTTAATGAAATAAATTGGATTTTTTTTTGAAATATAAATGATTTATAAAATAATTTTTTTAGATTATTTCATATATATTTATTAAATATTTCTTAATGTTAATTGAAATTTATACAAAAAAAAAAGATTAATTTAATTATATAAGATAATAATAAATAAAATATTTAGTACTTAAATAATTAATATATATTTTTAAAAAATTATTAATACAGTACTTGAAATTTGACTTATTATTATTTTAAATGATATATTTTATGTGTATAATAGTTTAGTTCATTATTATTAAATAAATTGCAAGAAAATATCTATATAAAACTTTGAATAAATGTTATATTTAATTAAAATATCAATTTATTTGCAATAGAAAATAAATAAATTTATTATTTAACAGTATTATAATATTAATAATATTTTTTCACAATGTATTATATTATTAATTATTTAATAAAACAATTTATTTTTAAAAATAATATTTGCTAAACAAATACTAATTTTAAATTATAATAGTTTTTTTAGTTTTATTTATTTGTTTGTTTGTTTGTTTTCCAGCTTTGAATATCATTAGCAATTAATTTGTTGTTATTACTGCAGCCTTTAAAATATAAATAAAAAAAATGAAAAATGATTATTTATAAAATTATACAAATAATATTATTATTAATAATAATAAATTTAAAAAATTAAACAAAATTTTTACCCCAAAATTATCTAATTTAACTGGCAACGATATTGATGAATAATTCCATTGATTTAATTTATAATTGTATATTTCAATTTTATCAGTTACTTGAAAAAAATAAAAAAATAATAATTTATAATTATATTTAATTTAATTTTTCAAAAAAAAAATAAATAAAAAATAATATAAATCTTAATTACACGGATAACCGCCCATAGCGTACAGATTATCATTGAAAGCTATTAGTCTAAAATTATCTCTACGTGTATTCATTGATGCTTTTAGTAAAAATAAATAATTAATTAATTTAAAATAATAAAATTTAATTAAAATAATATAAAATAAATACCTATTTTTGTCCATTGATTAATTTTCGGGTCATACGATTCACATAAATTCCAATCTAGGTTACCCATACCGCCACAAACATATATTTTTTCCATAAATGATGCTGCACCAAATTCATATCTATAATTTTTATTTACATTTAAAATTTTTAATTAGTTTGTAATAATATAATTAAAATATAATTGCCTTAAGTATAATAACTAAAATTTTATTAATTTAAAAAAAAATATTATTATTATTATTAGCTAGCTAGCTAATTCTAATTATAAATAATTTAATATATTTTTGTTTATTATTATTATTATTATTTAAATATATCTATTAATTAGTTTTTTAATTAATCATAATTAATTATAAATATAAAATTATTTAAAATTTATTTATAAAATTTAAAAAACCTTTTAGTATACATATCAGCCATTTGTGTCCATTTTTGTGTTTTCGGATCAAATCTTTCCATTGTCTTCAATGAACTTGAATTTTTATAACTATTACCACCGATAGCATACATACACCCATCACTATGGGCTACCAGTTCTAGATTATGTCTATCTGTAAGCATAGGTTTTAGTGTTAAATACCATTCATTTCTATCTACAAAATATTGTTCGCAAGCTTCGTAACTGTGACCTAAAAAATTAAAAATTATTAAATAAATTATTAAATAAATTATTATATAAATTATTCTACAAATTTAATAAAAAAAATAATAATAAATAAATAATAATAATAAATAATAATAAATAATTAATGATAATAAATAAATAATAAAAATAGATAAATAATAATAATAAATAAATAATAATAAATAAATAATAATAAATAAATAATAATAAATAAATAATAATAAATATATAATAATAAATAAATAATAATAAATAAATAATAATAAATAAATAATAAATAAATAATAATAAATAAATAATAATAAATAAATAATAATAAATAAATAATAATAAATAAATAATAAATAAATAATAATAAATACATAATAATAAATAAATAATAATAAATAAATAATAATAAATAAATAATAATAAATAAATAATAATAAATAAATAATAATAAATAAATAATAATAAATAAATAATAATAAATAAATAATAATAAATAAATAATAATAAATAAATAATAATAAATAAATAATAATAAATAAATAATAATAAATAAATAATAATAAATAAATAATAATAAATAAATAATAATAAATAAATAATAAATAAATAATAATAAATAAATAATAATAAATAAATAATAATAATTACTATTTAAAAAATTATTACTAAATTTTTTATTTACCACTAGATGTACCACCACAAACATACAATGTATCATTAAGTACAGTAGCACCCATAGAGCTGTTTAAAAAAAACAATTTATATTAAATATAAATATACATATATATTTAAAAATGTTTTTAATTAATTATTTAGTTTATTTAAAAATAAAATAAAATAAAATGAACCTGGTAGGATAAGCAAGCAATCCAGCTGATTGCCATGAATTAGTTTTAACATTATATGATGCAACATTACGTGAAATCTTTAATTACACCCCCCCCCCAAAAAATTAACATGTTAATTTAAATTAATATAAAAAATATTATTATTATTATTATTTTCAATTAATATACATACCTCATAAGCTTCGCCCCCAATAGCGTACAATTGATTTCTATAGTTAACTAAACTAAAACTAGTCCTTTCCGATGACATTGATTTAATTGGTTGCCATTTATTACTTGGATTAGTATTTTGATTAAATTGATAGCATTTTGATTGGGTGTCCATACCGCTAAAACCGCCACAAATATAGAGTGTAGACTAAAATATTAAAAATTAAAAACCAAAATTATCAATATTTTTAAATTGAAAAAAAAATTATATATATTTTTAAATAAACAAAAAATTATATATTTTTTAAGTTAACAAAAATTATCAGTATTTTTAAATTAACAAATATATATATATTTTTTTTAAATTAACAAAATTACTATATTGTAGCGGAATAATAATAGATCACTTAAAACAATAGTAAATGTACTCAAATTATATATTTATTACAAATTATGTATTGCATAGTTGTATGTTTTGACAGCAGTGTTAAATACATAGTAATATATGAGATTTGTATTCCCATTGAAATAACATTAACGGCATATTTAGTAATAGAAAACACGGGTTTAGTATACCCATAGAAAATACATAAGCGGCACATTTACTATTATAATTATGCCATAGAAATAACATTAGCTATACTTTAACATACAAACATATAGGTTTAGTTTGTAACACGTATAGTGTCAGTAAATGTAGTGACGCACTTGCGTTTCAGTGAATACTATTTAACCATTGGTTTAAACATTTTATATACAGGGGTTAACAAGGGATTTTGTTTCATATACTTTAACATTAATGAATTAATTAATTTCTAAGCGCACTTGTGTATTGTATTTTAATGCAAATGAGAATTTGCCTTTAGGTGGTAGTGTGCGACTGATCAAAAATAGGCAGAGTTTGAATTAACCAATAAGAGCAAAGTAGTAGTATATGTAAAAGTTGTCATCAAATATGAATGCAGAGTTTAACAGTTTGCGCGCGCAATAGGCAGTGGCTTATGCAGCGATCAGACTGCTGAACTCTCAGTCGAGCGAAATGCTCGACACAAGTTGTCTTACTCTTGAACTGGTCGGTTGCCGTCACTTCACTCCGCAATACACTGTAGTGTATTGTAATACATTGTATTAGTATTATTTTATATGTTTTATTAATAAACTCGGTTTTGGTTATAAGTCCCGAGTAAGTCATTTGGGCCTTTGGCCCGTACTTTCTCTCTTCTCTCTCTCTCTATCTCTCTCTTGCTTTCTCTCTTCTCTTCATCTACGGGCTCCCTTGCCGTGTCAGTCGCGTGTCCCTTTCACGTGTCCATCACCACCACTACAACACTTTGGCCGACAGCACCGCTCAGCTCTTTGGCCGATACAGCACCGCTCAACACTTGGGCCGATACAGCACCGCTCAGCTCATTGACCGTCGCAGCACCGCTTATTGTTTGGCTCATCAAAGCCATCACCGCTCAACGCGAGATCCATACCGTGGTCGCTGATGTCCTCAACTACATAGGTGTTGGTGCCGACTCATCTCTAAGACCGACACACTTTGGTGCCGATAACGTCGAGTCAGCACCGGACACCTTAAGCAACCTATCCAACCGTTTCAATATATTTTTAAATTAACAAAAATTAAATATATTTTTAAATTGAAAAAAATATTTTTAAGATTTACATTTGAATTATTGCTTGAATTTTTTGTTGACAATAATACTACATTATTAAAACATATGGATAGTATAGCTAACACTGTTAGACATATTAAAAACTTTTTTTTTGTTTTTAGGTAGGTCAAATGTACAAAAAAAAATTTTAAAAATTAACAATTAATAATTATTTTTGTATCTTTTTTTTGTAATTAATTTCTATTTATATAGTTACAATGCAAAATCTAGTAATTGCTATATCTATTGATAATAGTAATCAAAAGTTTCAATTGTATTGTATTTACAATATATATATATATATATATATAGAAATTAATAACTTTTTTTTGCTATTAATCTATTTTATAACAATTATTGATAAGATAATATGAATCCTATTTTTTTTTAAAAAGTACAATATAGTGTAATATAGCTTATTTTTTTTGTTCCTGTATTCCCGGTACAGTACTAGCAGTTTACAGTGTTGTCCTGTTTTTATCATATAATTTGATACAAACCCTATAAAAATAAGAATATAAAATAAAATTTTAATATATATAATTTTTAATTAAATTTAAAGTTATTTTAGATATATTCAAATTTATTAATCATAACTTTACTTTAAATATAATTTTCAATTAAATTACATCTAAACTTGTATATTACAGAACAGATACGGGACAGAACAGGAATCTGAAATAATAACAACAACAAAAAGTTTATACTCTATTATGTACTTAAAATAACTGTTGATAGTTATTAATCTATAAGTACTATAGTTGAACCTAAAATAATTAATTAATTTTAATAAATAAAAATCTTTTATAAAAAATTATTTTATTTTATTAAGTTAATAGGTTTAGAATTTTAATAAATTAGATTATTTTTTGTTTATGATTGAAAAACATTAGTTTAATTTCAAATAATTATTTAGAGTTAAATATAAATATAATATAATTGTTTATAATAATTACATAAAGATTTTTTTAGCATTTTATATTTACTATTCATTTAAATTTTTTTCGTTTTTATAGCTATATAAATTATAAAAATTTCAATTTCAAATATTTTAGTATAAATTAATTATAATTATAATTTTTAAGATATTTATTTGGTTCAGCTATATATATATATATATATATATATATATATAGATTTTATATATATATATATATATATATATATATAGATTTTATATATATATATAAATATGCTGGTAAACAGTGATGGGAAAACATTTAAAAAATGTCACATAAAATATAAAAACAAAATAATAAATGAATTTAATTTAATTGTTAATTTTATTACAAAAATATATTTATTTAAAAAAATTAAAAATTAAATTTATTATTTTATATTAGATATAATGTTATATATTATACAGTGTTTTTTTAGATTATTTATTAAAAAATTTTTATATTATTCAAATATAATTTACTAATAAACAAATAGATTGTAATTTTTTAATTATTATTCTTATATGTTTTCCTGTTTGAAACTAATTTATAATTAATTTGTTGTTATTACGGCAGCCTTTAAAATACAAATGAAAAAAATAAAAAATAATTATTTATTAATAAAAAATAATAAATTTAATCAATTACTAAAAAATAATATTTATAAAATTATGACAATAATATTATTGTTAATAATAATAAATTTAAAAAACTAAAAATAAATTTTACCCCAAAATTTTCTAATTTAACCGGCAATGATATTGATGAATAATTCCATTGATTTAATTTATAATTGTATATTTCAATTTTATCAGTTACTTGAAAAAAATAAAAAAATATTAGCAAAATAATTATATAAAATTATATTTAATTACAAATTTTTACAAATAAATAAATAACAAATAAAAAAAATGTCAATTACCCGGATAACCGCCCATGGCGTACAGATTATCATTGAAAGATATTAGTCTAAAATCCCGTCTACGGTCATTCATTGATGCTTTAAAATTAATTAATTAATTTAATAGATTTTTATTTTTTAAAAAAAAATTAATATAAAAAATAAAATAAATACCTATTTTTGTCCATTGATTAGTTTTCGGGTCATACGATTCACATAAACTCCAATCTAAATTACCCAAACCGCCGCAAACATATATTTTGTCCATAAATGATGCTGCACCAAAATCATATCTATAATTTTATTTATTTTTAAAAATTTTAATTAGTTGATAAATTTTAAGTAAATATAATTTCATTTAGTATAATTTAAAAAAATATATTAATTAATTAAAAAAATAACTATTAGCTAGCTAACACATTATATCATATATTAGATAATCCTAATTATAGATAACTTAATTTATTTTTTTAGTTAATTATTATTAGTATTTAAATTTATCTATTAATTAGATTTTTTCAATTAAACAGAAATATTTAAAAAAATAAATAACTATAATTTTAAAATTATTTTTAACCTTTTTGTATGCATATCAGCCATTTGTGTCCATTTTTGTATTTTCGGATCAAATCTTTCCATTGTATTTAAATCACCAGAATTTTTATAACTATAGCCACCGATAGCATACATATACCCATCACTATGGGCTACCAGTTCTAGATTATGTCTATCCGTAAGCATCGGTTGTAATGTTAAATACCATTTATCTCTATCTACTAAATAATGCTCGCAATCTTCGTAACTGTGACCTAAAAATAATTCAAAATTCAAAAAATATATATAAATTATTTAATAGATTTAGTAAATTAATAATAATAATAATAGTTTAGATAAGTATATGTAAAATATATAATAAGATATTTGAATTCGATTTTTTTTTATATAATATTACACAATAAAATTAAGTTTTCTTTAAAAAAATAAAATATTTTAATTGAATAATAATTATTTATTTAAAAAATGATTCTTTATTAAATTAAGTTTATTTAAAAAAAAAAATATTTACCACTAGATATTCCACCACAAATATACATTGTGTCATTAAGTACAGTAGCACCCATATAGCTGTAAAAAATTATATATATATAAATATATATTTAAAAATTTGTTAAATTATTAAATTTTAAAAAAAGTAAACCTAGTAGGTAAACTAAGTGATCCAACTTGATGCCATGAATTAGTTTTAATATCATATGATTCAACATTATTTTCAATCTAATTACCAAAATAAATGTGATTTAATTTAATATAAAAATTATTATTACACACACATACACACACATACATACACATACACACACATACACACACATACACACATACGCACATACACACACACACACACACACACACATACACACACATACACACACATACACACACATACACACACACACACACACACACACACACACATACACACACATACACACACATACACACACATACACACACATACACACACATACACACACATACACACACACATACACACACATACACACACATACACACACACACACACACACACACATACACACACATACACACACATACACACACATACACACACATACACATACATACAATATATATATACATATATATATACATATATATATATATAATTTATACTTGTATATATACATACCCAAGCAGGTTCGCCACCAATAGCGTACAATTGATTTCTATAGGCAACTAAACTAAAACTGTCCCTTTCGGTAGACATTGATTCAATTGGTTGCCATTTATTACTTAAATTAGTATTTTGATTAAATTGATAGCATTTTGATTGGACATACATATCGCTAATACCGCCACAAATATAAAGTGTAGACTAAAATATAATAAAAACAAAAATTATATATATTTTTAAATTTTTAAAAAAAATATATTTTTATATTTACATTTGGATTATTGCTTGAATTTTTTGTTAACAATAATACTACATTATTAAAACATATGGATAGTATAGTTAACACTGTTAGATATAATACAAACATTTTTTTTTTAGTTTTTAGGTAGTTCAAATGTACAAAAATAAAAATTTTAAAAATAAAAATTAATAATTATTTTTGTATCTTATATAAAAATTTTTTGTAATTACTTTCTATTTATATAGTTACCTTGCAAAATCTATTAATCGCTATATCTATTTATATCAATCGATAATAATAATAATCAATATTTTCAAGTGTTAGTATATTTACAATATATATATATATATATAAAATATCTATTTTACAACAATTATTGATAAGATAATATATATCCTAATTTTTAAAAGTACAATATTATAGTCTATACATTTTTTGTAGTGTTTTTTTTTTGCATTATACAGTGTTGTCCTGTTTTTTTCCTGTAAACCATGTTATATCATACATATACTATAAAATAAGATTATAATATAAATTAAAAATTTTGTTAAAATTAAATTTATGATTGTTTAGGTATATATATATATATAAAAAAATTTACTATACTTTACTTTAGATATAAATTACAACTAAATAAACTTAATTTATATAACAGGAACATCGGGACAGAACAGGAGACTGAAATTACATCAACAAAAAAAATTTATACTCTATTATGTACTATAAATACCTATATATATACATTAATTTTTTTTTAAAAATAAAAATAATACAATAGATTACTAGAATTGTGCTTAAAAATTATTAAAACAAAAAATTTGTTTTTTTAAGTGTAACTTTCCTTAAAAATATTTAATAATTTCATTATTTAATAAATTCACCACACTTAAACTTTGAGTTATTATTATTATTACAATAAGAAAAATAATTATATAAATAGAATATAGAATATATATATATAATAAATTAATTATTAAAAATTATTTTAATAATTAAATTATTGTTGTTGTTTATTATTTTTCTATTATTGTTAAAAAAAATATGATAGTTTTATTTTTAACAGTTTTAACTATATTATTATGTTGTAGTAATAGTGCAGTATTGCTAAACAACAATATTACTACTAATACTAATAATACTACTTTTATGAAAAATCTAAATGTAAATTAAATTTATAAATAAATTAAATAATTTGATAAAAATAATATAAAACTATTTTACGGTTTAGTTTCCAATAAAAATCAATTGTATGCAATCGGTGGTTGGGATGTATGTATAATAAATAATAATTAAATAAATTAAAAAAAAATTTTTTAATTAACATGATACATAATTATTATTTTTTTGTTTATTTCAACGGGGTTCAAAAATTGTTGAACACTGTTGAAACATATAATCAACAAACAAATCAATGGCAATCAGTTGCATCACTGAGAATAACAAGCAGGTTTTTAATTTTATATATTAAAAAAATTAATTTTTTTAATAATTTTAAAAATATATTTATTTTTTTAATCAAAAAAAATATATTTAGAGATATTGGTGCTGCTGTACTTAATGATACTATATATGTTTGTGGTGGTAATAGCGGTAAAAATTATTTTTTTTTAAATTAATATATTAAAATTAAATTAGATTTTTTAATAAAATCAAAAATAATAAAACTATAACAATAATTAGTATGTTAAAAAAATTATGAACCTAATATTATAATTTTTAAAAAATTAATATCTAACTTAAATTAGATTTTCAATAAAATCAAAAATAATAAAACTATAACAATAATTAGTATGTTAAAAAAATTATGAACCTAATATTAAAATTTTTTAAAAAATTAAAAATTTGTTGTATTTTTTATAATTTTTATTTATAGGTTTTTATCTGAAATCCTGCGAATATTATCCCTCGGATATTATGGGTGAATGGATGTATTTAACACAACAAATGTCTACTGAAAGAGACGATCCGGAACTGATAGCCCATAGTAGTGGTGATGGCGGCTATCTGTATGCTATTGGAGGTAAAATTAATACAATGGTGCTCAAAATACAATGGAAAGATATGATACACAAACTAAACAATGGACACCAATGGGTAATATGCAAACATCTAGGTCAGCTATTGTCGTAGTTATTTTCACGAACTCCTGAAAGGAGTACGTACATGCATTCTAAAAGTCTGTCTGTCTTTCTGTCTTTCTATCTGTCTTTCTGTCTTTCTGTCTTTCTATCTGTCTTTCTGTCTTTCTATCTGTCTTTCTGTCTGTCTATTTGTCTGTCTATTTGTCTTTCTATCTGTCTTTCTATATGTCTTTCTGTCTGTCTGTCTGTCTTTCTATCAGTCTTTCAGTCTGTCTATTTGTACAGATAGAACAGATAGAAAGACAGATAGAAAGACAAACAGACAGACAGAAAGACATATAGAAAGACAGATAGACAGACTGAAAGACAGATAGAAAGACAGAAAAACATATAGAAATACAGATAGAAAGACAGATAGAAAGACAAACAGACAGACAGAAAGACATATAGAAAGACAGATAGAAAGACATATAGAAAGACAGATAGAAAGACAAACAGACAGACAGAAAGACATATAGAAAGACAGATAGAAAGACAAACAGACAGACAGAAAGACATATAGAAAGACAGACAAATAGACAGACAGAAAGACATATAGAAAGAGAGATAGACAGACAAATAGACAGACTGAAAGACAGATAGAAAGACAGACAGATAGACATATAGAAAGACAGATAGACAGACAAATAGACAGACTGAAAGACAGATAGAAAGACAGACAGACAGACAGAAAGACAGATAGAAAGACAGAAAAACATATAGAAATACAGATAGAAATACAGAAAAACATATAGAAATACAGATAGAAAGACAGATAGAAAGACAAACAGACATCTGTCTTTCTATATGTCTTTCTGTCTATCTATTTGTCTTTCTATCTGTCTTTCTATATGTCTTTCTGTCTGTCTATTTGTCTTTCTATCTGTCTTTCTATATGTCTTTCTGTCTATCTTTTTGTCTTTCTATCTGTCTTTCTATATGTCTTTCTGTCTATCTATTTGTCTTTCTATCTGTCTTTCAATATGTCTTTCTGTCTATCTATTTGTCTTTCTATCTGTCTTTCTATCTGTCTTTCTATATGTCTTTCTGTCTGTCTGTCTGTCTTTCTATCTGTCTTTCAGTCTGTCTATTTGTCTGTCTATCTGTCTTTCTATATGTCTTTCTGTCTATCTATTTGTCTTTCTATCTGTCTTTCTATATGTCTTTCTGTCTGTCTGTTTGTCTTTCTATCTGTCTTTCTATATGTCTTTCTGTTTGTCTTTCTATCTGTATTTCTATCTGTATTTCTATATGTTTTTCTGTCTTTCTATCTGTCTTTCAGTCTGCCTATCTGTCTTTCTATATGTCTTTCTGTCTGTCTGTCTTTCTATCTGTCTTTCAGTCTGTCTATTTGTCTGTCTATCTGTCTTTCTATATGTCTATCTGTCTGTCTTTCTATCTGTCTTTCAGTCTGTCTATTTGTCTGTCTATCTGTCTTTCTATATGTCTATCTGTCTGTCTTTCTATCTGTCTTTCAGTCTGTCTATTTGTCTGTCTATCTGTCTTTCTATATGTCTTTCTGTCTGTCTATTTGTCTGTCTATTTGTCTGTCTATCTGTCTTTCTATATGTCTTTCTGTCTGTCTGTTTGTCTTTCTATCTGTATTTCTATATGTTTTTATGGGCGGCTATCCGGGTAATTTAGTTAAAAAATTTTGTAATTTTTATTAAAATAATTTTTTTAATAGCTATTGATTCAGTGGAAATATATATTATCAAATAGCTGATCAATGGTATCATTCAATGCAATTACCTGTAAAACTATATTTTGGTTTTGGGGTAAATATTAATTAATTATAATTTTTTAATAAATAATTTGTATAAAATTTAATAAAAAATAATTTTCCAATCTTTTCCAAAAAAAAGGCTGCTGTAATAACAACATAATTATCCTGGGATATTATTGAAAACAGATTTTATAATAATAATAAAAAATAAAAAACATTCATTAAAAAAATATTTAAAATAATAAATGTGTTTTTTTTTGAAAATCAATATTATATTTTCTATAATTATTTTTTTTTAATTATTAAAAAAACAAAGAAAATAACTTTTAATTATTACTTAACAAATTAATCAAGAAAATGTTTTTATGTGTTTTTCAATTAAAAATATTGTTATAATAGATAATTATTATCAGGGTCATGGGTTCGAGGCCAATATATTTATCTTATATTACATTGTTTTATAGTGAAACAAGGTTTACTTATAAGTATTATTTTTTTTATTAATTTTAACTATAAACAATACTTGAAAATATTTTTTATTTAATTACAGATAAATTTAATTTTTGATATAATTTATAAAAAATAATATAAATAATAATTAAAAAAAAAACAAATTATTAATAATAGTTTGATTATAGTAATTTATCTTATCTAATGTGAAATTGATTAATAATAGAAAATTTTTTATAAATTAATTAAAACAATTAAACATTAAATTAATATCAATTTCATTAATTAAGCTTAACTTAAATCAATTTTGTGTTATTATTTCAATAATATATATATAACGATATAAATTTTTTTAAAAAAGTATATAAATACAAAATTAAACATAATAATAAATTAATAACAATATTTTCTAGTTAAAATCCTAGTTGTACATTGTTATTAACATTTCACTAAAATAATAATAATAATATGTTAGTTACATTAATAAAACTTTTAACTATATTATTATGTTTCAATAGTGTAGTATTGCTAAACAACAATATTACTGCAACTTTTATGAAAAATCCAAATGTATATTTTAAATTTAAAAATTTAAGAATTTTACAAAATTATTAAAAAACTTTTTAAATTTTTTATTTTTTTTTCTACAAATATTAGTCGACAACTAATAGTACAATTTATATTTGTGGCGGTAGTAGTGATGATAGTACTGGATATTTATCAAATTGTTATCAATATAACCAGCAAACAGGTGTTTGGCTAACAATTAAATCAATGTCTACTCCACGCTATGAATATCGTTTAGTATCCAATAAAAATCAATTGTATGCAATCGGTGGTTATGGTGTATGTATTTTTAAAAAATATTAATAATTAAATAACTCAACTAATACATATCCTCTATATTTGATATATATAATTTATTTTTTTTTTAATAAAAATTATCAGGGTACAAAATATTTAAACACTGTTGAAACATATAATCAACAAACAAATCAATGGCAATCATTGGCATCATTAAGAATAACAAGGAGGTTTTTGTTTTTAAAAAAAAAAATTATTTTTATAAATATTAATTTTTTAATAAAAATAATATATATTTAGTAATATAGGTGCTGCTTTAATTAATGATACTATATATGTATGTGGCGGTGAAAACGGTATAAATTAATTATTTAAAATAAAATCATTTATTAATTTTTAAAATAAAATTAATGTTTAGGTGATTATTTTTTTTTGGTAAATAATTTAAATAAGATTAATCAATGTTAAACTAAAAAATATGTTATTAAAAATAATTAAAATATATTAATATAATTTTTTTTTTAAAATATAAATAATTTTTTTTAAAAATATATTAATTTTTTAAAAAATATATATAATTTTTTTAAAAATATATACCATTATTTTAAAAAATATACAATTTTTTATAATAGAAATTTCACTTAAAGATCGCTTACTTAAATCATGCGAATATTATTCCGCAAATATTATGGATAATTGGTATTTAACACAACAAATGTTGACTGAAAGAGAGAGCCTAGAACTGGTAGCTCATAGTGATGGCTATCTGTATGCTATTGGAGGCTATAGTAATACAGGTACTGAAAGTACAATGGATAGATATGATACACAAACTAGACAATGGACTCAAATGGCACCAATGCAATCATCTAGGTAAGTTTTATTACCAAATTATCATGAACAAACTTATTTATTAAAAAAAATTTTTTTATGAAAATTAAGATTATTATTTTTAATCAACAGTTTATAACTAATATGTTTTAATTTTATCATCAAGTTTTTGTCAAGGTTCTTTAATTTATTATTATTATTATTTAAAAATTAATTTTTTATAGCTAAATTAAGTATATCTATATTTAATAATTAAGCTTGATTTTTAATTTATTAATAATTATAACTAAGTTTTATTATTATTTAAATCTTTAAAATAAAAATAAATAATTTTTAGGATACTTATATATTATATTATAAACTTATAAAAAATATCAATTATAAGTTATTACTAAACATAATGCTATAATTTTTTTATTATGGTTATTTTTTTAATTTATAAATTATTATTATTTTTGTATATTTTTATTTTACAATTTGTTATCTAGATTTATATAAACAGTTGATATATCTTTTTTTTGTATTAATTAAACTGGTTATTAATTAAATTTATTTTAAAAAATTATATTTAATTTTTTAGATATAATTTTGGTTCGGTATCATTTATGGGTAAAATATATGTTTGCGGCGGCGATGGTAGTAGTGATGGTAAAGCATGTGAATCGTATGACCCGAAAACAAATCAATGGACAAAAATTGGTATTTTTTTATTTTTTTTTTTAAAAAAATAATTAATAATTTTTGAATATATATATGAATAATATTTAAATTTTAGTTGATATTTTTTTTTAATTATATAAATATATAATTAGAATAATAAATTAATAATTAATAATTATTGATATTTTTTTTTAATTATATAAATATATAATAATAATAAATTAATAATTAATAATTATTGATATTTTTTTTTAATTATATAAATATATAATAATAATAATAAATTAATAATTAATAATTATTGATATTTTTTTTTAATTAATAATAGTTTTTAATTATTATAATTAATTAATTATGTTTTATTATTATTTGATAATAATTAATGCATTTTAATTAACAATTTTATCAAGCAGCATCAATGAATAGACCAAGATTTCAATTTAAACTAATAGTTTTTGATGATTTATTATATGCTATGGGCGGCACTCCAGGTAATTAATATAATAATAATTTATAAATTTTAAATATTTAAATAATTAAAAAATAAAATAAATATATTTTATATGTTATGTGCGTTCGCAATACTGATAATACTGATAATTTTTTTTTATACAAATTTAATTACAAAAACTTGTTAGAAAACATTTTAATTATTATTTTTTTTAAAATATTTTATTTTAATAGTTACTGATTCAGTGGAAATATACGATGAAAAAGCAGATCAATGGTATTATTCAATGCAATTACCGATAAAACTATATGGTTTTGGGGTAAATGTTAATTAATTATTATTATTTTTTGTTTTTGTAAAATTAATATAATATTTAAATAAATTTTTTTTAAATAATTTTTATTATTATAAAAAGGCTGCTGTAATAACTACATAATTATCCTATGGATATAATATTGGAAATTGGAATTTATAACTAAAAATTAAATATATAATAAAACATATTTTTAATTATTTTTTATTTTTAAAAATAAATTATTATTTATTTTCTTTATATATTTTTTATTATTATTAATTAACAAACTAAAATTAAAATGTTGATAATAATAATTAATTATCATCAGGGTAGAGGGTTCGAGGCTATTATAGATATATATTTATCTTGTATTTATTTATTGTAAAGTTAGATTTACTGTAATCAACATTTTTTTTATTGATTTTTAGTATAATATAATATTATTATAATTATTATAATTATTATTATAATTAATATAATGTTAATAAGATTATGATATAATTTATACTAGTATTAGTTAATAGTAATTATTAATTTTAAGTTAGTAAACATAAATTAATAATAATATTTTGGTTAATTTGATTATCTGATGGGAAATTAATTAATAGAAGAATTATATACTGTATATATATTATAAACATTATTAAGAAGTATATAAATTAAAATAAAATAAAATATTAATACTAATAATAATATATTTTCTATTTGAAAAATATAGTTGCAAAAATATTTACAATTTAATTAAAAGTTTTAACTATATTTCATATGTTATATTCACAATGTAATTTAAAACTAAATGAAAAATTAGTTAATAGATTACATGTATTGCTAATTACAGTATATTAAACATAATAATAATAATAATTAATTTAACTTATTTAAAATAATAATAATAAATTATAAATCATTTCAATCAAGTAAACATAATCTTTAGTAATACTAAATAAATACAAAAATGGTAAGAATATTAAATATAGATAATTAAAATAAATTTTTTTATACAGTACAGTACAGTAAAACTTATACATAAAGAAACATATAGAATAACACAGTTATATATATATATAAAAAGTAATTTATTTATTTATTTATAATAGTTAATATTAATTTAGTTTCTAAATAAACTATTATAAGTAAATTAGATAAAAAGTATAAAAATTTTATTTGTTTTGCAATTAAAAATACTGCTTACTAATTAATTATTATCAGGGTCGTGGTTTTTAGGGCCAATATAATAATATATAATTTTATTTTATAGACAATTGTTTTATAGTAAAAAAAGCTATACTGTTAATAAAATTTTTTATATTAATTTAAGTACTTTAATCTAATCTATAACTTATAGGTTATAAGTTAAAAAAAACTGTTTGTTATATATTTGATTTTGTATTTCATAGTAAATGATAGTAAAAAAAATAGTATATAAAAAGATTACGATTTTATAAATATTAAATATAAAAATTTAATATTTAATATAAGTAATCACAAAAATATACAATATATTTGTTATATTTTTGAAAATTGTTTGAAAAATGTTTGTTTTATTTATTTTAACAACAATAATAATAATAATAATAATAAATCTCAATAGTGCATTAATGTTAAATGAAACTATAACCAATGGAAAAAATTATTCAAATGTAAATCAAATTATTTTTATTAAATAAATAAAAATATTTTTATTTTTTTTAATTGAATTTTTTTTACTACTAGAATACAATTGATAATAGTTCATTAATTGTAATTTGTGTCGATGATGCGTTATATACAACAAATTGCTATCAACTTGATAATCAGCAACGTAAATGGCAATCAATTGAATCATTGACAACTCAGCGAGCAAATTTTGGTTTTGTATCTAGCAAAAATCAATTGTATGCAATCGGTGGCTGGAATGTATGTATAAAATAATTAATAAATTAAAAAATTTAAAATAAATTATTGCTATATTTTTTTTAGAAATATTATTATTAAAATTCTAAATAATTTACTACTTGCGTAAAATACAGAATTATATAATAAAAGTAACCGTATTTAATATACTGTATTTTTTAATACTAAAAACTTTTAGTAAGCAGTATATATTTCAATATATACACAAATACTGTATATATTTATCTTAGATTATTTTATCAAGGTTAATCGATTTGGAATTTTAGACGATGTTGAACAATACAATTACCAAACAAAAACATGGAAATCAATTGCATCTCTAAATAATCCTAACAAGTATTTATATAAAAAGATATTTAAGATTTTCATTTTAAATTTTAAATTTTGTTTTTTGTTTTGTATTTTTTTACATATATGCTAACATGGTTCTTTGTTCATTTAGTTATTTAGCTGCTGCTGTACTTAATGATACTATATATGTTTGTGGTGGTGGAAACGGTAAAAATAATTTAGAATAGTTTTTAAAATTAATAAACATTGTATTATTATTATATTACAGAATTATTATATTTAAATAAAATACGTTTATTTATTTATATTTTAACTTATAGATCGCATACTTAAAGACTGTGAATATTATTCAACAGTTATTATGGATAAATGGCATATTGCAACACCGATGTCTATTAAACGGTTTGGTCTGGAACTGGTAGCCCATAGTGATGGTTATCTGTATGCTATTGGAGGTAGAGTAGACAATACAGGTGTTGAAAGTTCAATGGAAAGATATGATCCGAAAACTAAACAATGGACACAAGTGGCTAATATGAAATCATCTAGGTTAATTGTCATATTATTTTCATGGACTAGTGTTTTTAGTAATTTAGTAATTAGTAATTAGTAATTAGTAATTTAGTAATTTAGTAATTAGTAATTAGTAATTAGTAATTAGTAATTAGTAATTAGTAATTAGTAATTAGTAATTAGTAATTAGTAATTAGTAATTTAGTAATTAGTAATTAGTAATTAGTAATTAGTAATTAGTAAAATTTCTTAATTATTATTTTTATTGTAAAAATTCAAAATTTTATAGATACACATTTGGTTCGGCATCATATATGGACAAAATATATGTTTGCGGCGGTTCGGGTAATAGTGATAGCAGTGAATGTGAAGCATATGATCCGATAACAAATCAATGGAGAAAAATAGGTTTTTTTTTAAAAAAAATTATTATAACTTTATTTAACAAATTTATTATTTAAAACTATCAATTATTAAATTAGTAAACTTTATTTAATTATCTATTATCAGCTTTTTTTTGGTGAATTTTCGAATTTATTAGTGGTAGGGGGCGGTCGAGCTATAGGGGTAGGTAAAATGGTTAAAAAAAATTTGTTAGGGAATTGGAGGTGAACAATTTGTATTGCATTAAAAAAAATAAATTTACAAAATTATTGAGTAATTTTTCTAAACAAATTTGCAATAAATTCCCAATAAATTTACATTAAATTTCCAATAAATTTACAATAAAAATTATTCATAAAATGTCCATCTCAGGGGGCGAGGGGTAAGTTGTCCTATACCTAACCTATCCCATAGCAATTCCATTAAATATATAAGCATTATATAACAAGTAATGACCGTTTTAGTACATCAATTTTTACGTTATTATTATGATGCAACTAATAAAGATAAAAATGTGATTCTTTTTAAATAAAAAAGGTCAATTATTTATATTTACATTTTACAATTATTTGAATTTAGTTTTTCTATATTTTACCAATTATTATCATTTTAGTAAAAGACATTCAAATTTGACTAAACAAATTTTTTAATTATAGTGATTATTTAAATGTTATAATAATAAATTCCAATGTGATAATATTTCATTAAATAATATTAGCCTAGATGATTGTTCAGAAAAGTTTTCAAAATTTTAATATTAATATTTAAAATTTTATAATAAAATAATTGTCAGAACTAAAGCTAAATTGTTTAGCATTATATTGTTACATATAATTGTTAAAAATCTAAAGTTATCATGTTATCCGTCTAACAATATACTTGACTTTAAATGCCACACTGTTAGAGCTAGCTTGTTTCTTCTTAATGACAAATATATAAAAATAAATATAATGACTTTTTGTAATTTGCTGAATCATGTACTATATCTTATAAAATTATGTCTAACTTTTTCTTTAAGTGAGATATATTTAATTTTCTTTCATGAATAGTATGTATATAAGTATCTACTAATGATAAGTAGAATTATAAAAAACAAATTTATATTTAAGTAGATAATTTTATCTTAAAACTAAAAAATTTTCGTTATGTGTGATAATTTCAACATATTTTATTATTTGATTGAAAATATCTATCAATTTTATAATTATTATATCAAATGACATATATACTAATATATAATAAATAGTTTATATTTAATATTTAAATTTTAATAAAAAAACAATTGAATTAATCTATGATGCTTATTTTATTTAAAAGTATGTGATTTAAAGAATTTAAAAAACAATAAAAGAGTCTGAATATAAAGTTATTGTTAGTTGTAAATATAGTCCTGTTAGTGTACTTTAAGATTAATTTTAAATTGTATTTTTAAATATTTGTTTAAACAAATTACAATTAAAACTATAACATGATGTAAAAAATGTCATTTTTACTTTTTTGCAAAAAATACATATGAAAAATTTTTTAAAATGACATTGTTTATTTACCTAAATATTAGGCGATAATCAATGAAACAGATGTAAATTTTATGATTTTTTATCATTTGTAGTTTTCGAATAAATTAACTTTAAAATTTGTTTTAATTTCGGACAGTTTCAATTGTAGAATACTTATATATATATATATATATATATATATATGTATATTATGATATGTTTTAACTTAATGATTAAATTTTTACTAATGTAAAATATATGTTTTGTTTTTTTTATCTTGTATTACTCACCAAAAAAATAATAAAAATAAAAGCACCAATGAATACTAAAAGAAATAATTTTAAGCTATTAGTTTTCAACAATTTAATATATGCAATGGGTGGCTATCCAGGTAACTAAATCAAATTTATTATTATTATTTAAATTATATTGTTTTAAAACTATTTAATATAATTATTGTTATTTTTTTAAATTAAAAAAAATAAGGTATTGATACAGTTGAAATATATGATGTAAAATCAGATAAATGGTATTATACACAATCAATGCCAGTTAAAGGTTATGGTTTTGGGGTATAAATTATTTTAATTATTTTTGATGATTCTTTTTTATAAAAAACTAAATTATTAAAATTAAATTTTTTATTTTTATTATTAAGGCTACAGTAATAACAACAACTACCACATAATATATTATGGTTTAATATTTAATAAATAAAATTCAACAAATTATCAATGTAAACTGATTTTGTTATAATCTTAATAAAATTAATTAAAAGCAAATAATGTTTAAATATAACAATAAAAAATATTATTTTATATTTTTAAAAAATTTTATCAAATTATAAATTTTGAAATTTTAATAATCAAATTATTATAATATAATTTTTACTTATTTATGAATAAGTTTAAAAATTTTATATTAGATATTAACTTAGTAATGAATTTGTAAACTGAAAAATATTTTTTCAAATATACCTTATTATTATTATTATTATTACATTTAAATCTATTGTCTTTATTACTAATTTTACTTGAATAATAATTTAAATAGTTTATTATTATTTATGATTTTTAAAATTATTATTCAATTATCAAAGAGCAAAATGTATTTATTTTATTTTTTTTAAAGTAAATAAGTTCAACAACAACAACAAAAATAAAATAGAAAGTTAGAAAATTAATTATCATCAGGGTCATGTGTTCGAGGCCATTATAGATATATATATATTTGTATTGTATTGTATTTGTATCGTCAAGTTAGATTTACTGTAAATAGTTTTCTTATTATTAATTTTAACTATTAAAAAGTACTTGAGTACTTGAATAATATTATTAGTTTTTTTTTTAAATTAAATGTCAATTTGATTATTGATATAATTTATACTAGTATTAATTACTAGTAAATAGTTAGTAAAAATAAATTATTAATAATAGTTTGATTAAATTAATTTATCTTATCTTATGTGAAATTGATAATTATAAAAGTTTTATATATATTAATATATATATATAGGAGTTTATATATAAGTTATTATTTCAATAATATATAATAAAATTTATAAAAAAAATTAAGTGTATAAATTGAAATTAAATATAATAAATATATAATAATAATAATAATAATAATAATATATTTTCAAGTTAAAATATTGTTGCAAAATTTTTTACTATTTTAAATTAAAATGTTAGTTTCATTATTAAAAGTTTTAACTATATTATTATGTTTGAAAAATGTAATATTGTTACATAAAAATCTAACTACTACTACTACTGTTATGAAAAATGCAAAGGTAAATTTTTTTAAAAATAATAATTAAATATTTTTTTTTAAAAATTGAAATATATAAAAAATAATTAATTTATTTCTAATATTAGTCTACAAATAATCAAAATAATTTACTATATATTTGTGGCGGTATTGATGACGGCTATGGATATCAATCAAATTGTTATCAATATAATCAACGTACAGGTGTTTGGCTAACAATTAAATCAATGTCTACTGTACGGGCAAACTATGGTTTAGTATCCTATGAAAATCAATTGTATGCAATCGGTGGTTTGATTGTATGTTTAAAAAAAATAATTATTATTAAATAAAATTATATATATATATATATATATTGTTGATATAATTTTTATTTTTTTATGTAAACAAGGATACAAAAACTTTAAACACTGTTGAAAAATATAATCAACAAACAAATCAATGGCAATCAGTAGCATCATTAAAAATAACAAGCGGGTTTTTATTAAAAATATTTATTTTCTAAAAATTAATTTTAAATAATTACTTTAAAAATATTTATTTAAAAAAAATTATTTTTAGTTTTACAGGTACTGCTGTACTAAATGATACGATTTATGTTTGTGGCGGTTTTAACGGTAAATTTATTTATTTATTACTAATTTTTTTTATTAAATATTTTTAATTAAAATAATTGGAAAATAAAAATATATATAAAAAGTATAGGAAAAATAAATTATAATATTTAGTAGTAATATTATTATATATAAAATATTTTTATTTATAAAGTATTATAATTAAATTCAAAAAAAAAATAACTCAAAAAATTATTAAATTTTTAGATATAGATAACTATCTTAATGTATGTGAATATTATTCCGCAAATATTATGGATAAATGGTTTACAACAACAACACATATGTTGACTAATAGATCGGCACTGGAATTGGTAGCCCATAGTAGTAGTAGTAGTACTGGCGATGGCGGCTATCTGTATGCTATTGGTGGGGCAAATGATACAGGTGCTCAAAATATAATGGAAAGATATGATCCCGTAGCTAAACAATGGCAACCAATGGCTAATATGCAATCATCTAGGTAAGATGATTTTAGGTCAATCTAGACTACTAGTTAACAGTGATAAGCTTTTTTTGATTTATTTAACTTTTAAAAATAAATAAATGTCTTTTTAATTTTAATCAAGCTACCTATACAATTAAGCTACCTATACAAGTATGTTTAATTTTATCAAGGTTCTTTACATACAAACTTAAAACAATGATATTTATTTTTTTTATCTAAATAAATTTTTATTTTATTTAATTGCATTACTAGTTTTAATTTTAGTATGTTTTAATTTTAATCAAAGTTCATTGCATAAATTATATATATTTTTTGCATATTGATACTTGATCACATTATCATAATTACCAATTTTCTTTATTATATTTTAAAATTAAAACGTTAGTTATTTATTAAGCTACATTTGTAAATATTTTTGTAACTATACTAATGTTTATGCTAGTGTATGCTCTAAAAGGTATCAAGTTTAATGATATATTTGATTATGATTGTTGTTTTATTTTGATTTTTTTTTTGTTTTTCAATTATTCATCTAGGTTAATAATTTTGTTGTTGTTGGATATTTATACATTATATTATACACTCATATAAATTAGCTAGCTAGATATTAATTGATAATTTATTAATAAAACATAATGCTAATAAATTTATTTTTATCAAGATTCTTTATATAAATTATTAATATTTTTTTCAAATTTTTATTTTACAATTTACCAATAACTAGATATTATTTTGGTTCAGCATCATTTTTGGGCAAAATATATGTATGCGGAGGTTTGGGTAGTAGTGATGCGGGAAAAACATGTGAATCTTATGAACCGAAAACAAATCAATGGACACCAATTGGTTTGTTATATAAGAATATAATAATTTTTTTTTAAAAAAAATTATGTTTTTTATTATTATATCAATAATTATTACAATTTTTTTTTTAATAATAACAAATTCATCAAAAAAAAAATAAAGCATCAATGAATCACCAGAGATATCAATTTAAACTAATAGTTTTTAATGATATTTTATACGCTATGGGAGGAGGTTATCCGGGTATTAATTATAATTAAAAAATAATAATTAAGTTTTAGTTAATTAATTTGTAATTAATTTTATTTTAAAAATATATAGCTACTGATACAATAGAAATTTATGATCAGGTAGTAAATGAATGGTATAATTTAATGCACCTACCAGTAAAACTAATTGGACTTGGGGTAAATTTTATTTTATTTTTTATTTTTTATTTTTTATTTATATATTATTAGTATTATATTAAATAAATATTTATTTTATTTTTGTTTTTATAAAAATAGGCTGCTGTAATAACAACATAATTATTTAATTGGATATTATTGGAAATTTATAGTTTATAACTAAATTAAAACTATATATACAATATATAATAAATTATTGACTATTTTAGTCATTTAATAATTTTAAAAATATTTACTATATATTATTAATGAAAGTACTAATAATAATTAAGTTAAAAATTTATGATTAATTCAATATTATTATTTACTTTGAATAACAATTATATATTAATCATAGTTAAAATTTTATGAAAATTTAATGACTATGTATTAAAAAATTTAATTTTATATAATTTTTTAAATTAAAAAAAAATATAATAAAACAATTTATTAAATGTTGTTTTGTTTGTGTATATTTGTGTTAGTGTGCGGTTACAGTATTGATAATCCAATCAATGTGTTTAGATATGCGTACAAATATATTACCAGAGTCGGCAACTTTAGGCGGACAGCCACTTGATTTGTCTGCCGGCCAATACCTTATACTTAAACCTATAAGTACTGCCCGTTGACTATCAAACTCATACTGAATCAATGGTCCACCCGAGTCACCCTAATTTTTATGAAAATATTAATATAATTCAAATTGAATTAAAATATTATTGTTTATTAATAATAGAGATAAAAATCAAACACCACACATAACTACACATAAACACACATACACAAGCATACACACACATACACAAACATACACAAACATACACACACATATACACATACACAAAAATATACACACATACACTCACACACAAATATAAACACATACACACACATACACACACATACACACACATACACACACATACACACACATACACACACATACACAAACATACACAAACATACATACACACACATACATACAAATAAATACGCACTCACACACATACACACAAATATACACACATACACATACATAACAACACAAAAAAATATACTTTTATTAGTAATTTATTATAGACTAACCGAACAGAGACCTAAGCCATCATTTAAAGGATATCTATTGCTTTTAATTAAATGATACCAAAGATCTGATACGTTATTAGTCGGTTCATTCATACGCAGCCAACCCGTACGCAATGGACCCAAATTTATGACATAATTTTCATCAATATTACCGAAACCGGCAAACAATGCCAACTCTTTATCGGTGTTAACACTGTCTCTATCGGGCAAACAAATAGCATTAACTGTCGGATATCTTCCAACCGTTGACTCTGTTGTTGTTGTTTTAGTAGTCATCGATATATTTGACGACAATTTCAATAATGCAATATCGTATGCAAGATCTAAACCGGGTATTGTTTTCATGAATTCCGTATAATTGGGATTAATTACATACATATCCACACCGTATGATTGACTATCGTATTGACTATAATCGTGAACTAGTCGTACACTTATTGTATTATCGATACTTAAATAATTAAAATACATAGTTTTTAAATAATATCTATTAATAAATATATATATATTGTTAAATATGTTTTAGTTTGGTTAACTAATAAAAGTTATTTATAAAACACATTTAATAATTATTATTTAAAAAAAATATTTTAATTACAATATACAATGCGCTGCTGTTATAATCCAATTGTTATTTAGTATAACTCCTGTACACCGTTTGCTGTTTAAAATTATTTATGAGATAAATTTTTTTAATTAATATTTAAAAAATATATAATTAATTTAAATATAAATATATATATATATGAAAATACTTGTCATATTTGAAACCCCAAAATGTTTTGTATATATCAATGATTGCAATCCAAGGCCACTCTCCCGGTAGAGCTAACCGTCCGTTTTGGACATTTGTGGTCACATTATTATTTGATGACCACTTGAAACAGTGGTTTACGCCGTTCATCAACAATGACTGCCGACTGATACCACAGTTGTTCTCAGTTACCGACGGGTAGTGTTTGATATTAATTGAATGCAAACCATTGGTTACAAACACAACAATAAAACCGAATATTATATAAGATTTCATATTTTTAACAAAAAAAACTAATAATAATATTAATACTTATATTTTGAAAATTATTTAATATTAATTTAATCAAAAATAAAATAAAATTATTGAAAATAAATACATAACATATAATACTTTATATTACATAAAAATATGATATTATAAGTTAAAAAGTATTTATTTTTTTTCTATTCAGTAATGCTTAATTTTAAAAATAATAAAATAAAATATGATATTTTCAAATATTGTTTTTTATAAATAATATGTAATATTAATCAATTAATACAAATACTATATAAAGATATTTAATTTAAAAAATAAAAGAAAAAATTAAAAAATATTATATTTATTTATTTTCATATAAAATATAATTGTTTAAAAATTTTTATTTATATTAATAATTTTTAACAATATATTAATGTTAGATAAAACAATAATTATTTTTTTTAAAAATATATTCAAATGTAGATAAAAAATTTAAATAATTTAAAAATAAAATATTAAAGTATAATAAGCAACACTATAATTAATGATTAAGTATTTAATATACACAAAAATAATTACAAATATTTTTTAAAAAAATACTAAATAATATATCATATAATGTTAATAATTATTAATTAAAAGTTTAAATATTTGCAAAAATAAATTTAAATATAGATTTACTGTATTAATACAATAAACATAAATTTTGTAATATCTTGAATAAAATATATATAAATCAATTTTTTTCAAAAAAAACTAGTTTATTATAATTAATAACTTTTTATATTACGATTAAAATATTGTTTTAGGCATTAAATGATTTAAATCTAAATGCATAATAATTAATGATTAAGTAAATTATTTTTATAAAAAAATAAAATTCTAGAAAATTAAAGATTTTTAAATTTTTAATTATGTATATTTTTATCAATTACAATTAAAATAATGATTAGTAAAATTAGTAATTAATTATGTTATAGTAAATATAGTGCAATATTAGTACTATAATATATATATTTATTACTAGTTGATAATTATTATAATTATTTTTTTCAAATGAAACTATTATTGATAATATTAAATTTAAAAAAAATATGATTACTAATAAAATTATAGCTAAAAATAATATCAGATCTATATATTTTATAAAAGTAATAATTAATATTAATTTTTTTTTTACTTAAATAAATAATATATTTAAATATCAATGATAATAAATATAGATTAATAGTTAACTTAAATTTTAGTAAAATATAGTTCAAATAATAAATTGATAAACATTTCAACTTTAATTTTACTTTAATTACTAATAATTTTTGTTTGTTTTATATTTTCAATTGATAATTAAATAAGATTTATTAAATCAAAATTTTTTTTTTATCAATTTCATGTTTACAGATACTTCAATTTTTTTTCTAAAAATGTTAACTAATTGTAAAGATAACTTATTTTTAAAAAATACTAAAATAACTTTTAAATTAAGTATTAAAATACAGTATATATATATAATACTATGCTAAATAGCAAATTTTAAAAATTTCATTATTATAAAAAAAATTTATTAAAAAAAATTTATTTTAAAATCTTTATCAAAACAATAAAATTAATAATTATTTAAAATGTATAAATATATTGCTTTTAATAAAGTAATAATAGATTGAAAAATAATTTAATCAATTTCAACATACTTAAATTAAAACTGATTTTTTTTAATCAATTTCAACTTGTTAGATTAATAATAATTCAACTTAAATTAGATTTTTATCTAGATAAAATTTATGCAATAAATATATCTGTATACAATGTATCTATATATATATATATATATATATATATATACTGTACACGCATAATATAGTCTATATAAAATTTATAGTATATAAATAAGTTTCAAAAACTTAAATTGATTTAATTAATAAAGTTATTATTAATACTTTAATTAAGAATATTTTTAAAAATAATTTTCAAACAAAATAAAAAAAAATGTTTGCAATTATATATACTTTAGTTTTGTTGAATACAATTATTGGCAATTTTAATGTTTACGGATCATTCATAACTAAACTACCCGCTAATGCTAACGTATTTTAATAATTAATTAATTATTTATTTATTTTTAATTTAATTATTAATTAAGATTATATTAATTTTATTAATTTTTTATTATTATTTAGACTACCAGTGCTATCTATCTGTGCGGCGGTTACGATGGATCTGTCTATCAGACCGGTTGCTATAAATACGATACCCGATCGGGTGATTGGCCACCAATGCAACCAATGGACACTAGTCGGGCATATTTCGGGTTTGTTGCGGCCAATAAAAAATTGTATGCAATTAATGGCTGGAATGTAAGTATACTAATAGTTTAGTTGTAATTATTTTATTTTGTTTAAACTAAAAAAAATATTAAAAATAATATTTTTAATTATTTTTTTTAATATTATTATTATTTTTATTATCAGGGTAAGGAAATTGTTAATACAGTTGAATCATACAATACGCAAACAAATCAATGGAAATTAGTGGCATCGTTGAAAAATAGCCGAGAGTATATTTTTTATAATTAATTATTTATTTATTTTAATTACAGAAAATTAAAATTAAAATTTAGATATTAATTAATTAACTATTTTTTTCTATTTTATTTAATCCCTCTGTAGTAAGTTTGATGCAGCAGTTATTAACAATACTATCTATGTTTGTGGCGGTGAAAATGGTAAATTAAATTTAATTTTAATATTTAAATTTTTAACATTATATTTTTTAAAAATAGTAAAACTAATAAATAATAAATAATTTAAATTATATTTTATGAACTAAAAAATTCTATATATTTTTTCTATTTAGAGGATACATGCGAATACTATTTGGATAAAAATTTATGGGAATTTAGTACACCTATGGGCGAAAAACGGGAGGGTCTGGCACTGGTATCTAACGGTGCGTACTTGTATGCCATTGGCGGCTACGATGGTTACAATTATCTATCATCGATGGAAAGGTATGATCCAACATCTAGACAATGGGTACCAATGAAATCAATGCATTCAACAAGGTTAGTTAGTTATTATTATAATTAATTAATTAATTATTTTTTTTTAATAATTAATCATGTTACATTTATTAGGGCATTTTTTGGTGCAGCATCATTTAAAGATAAAATTTTTGTATGTGGTGGTCACGGCACCGGTACAGCCATTTGTGAATCGTATGATCCTAAACTAAATCAATGGACACCAATAGGTTAGTGATGTAATTAATTAGTAATTAAAAATAATAATAATTTTTTTTTTGATTTAATTAAAAGTAGGATTAATTAATTTAATTATTAATTATTTAACTAGTATAACTTCTTAGTTAAATAATTAATAATTAAAATAATTAACCTAATCCAATTATTTCTATCTTAGTCTAATTATTATTATTATTATTATTATACTATATTTCTACTTGCTAACAATTTATTTTTTTGAAAAAATCAATTAGCATCAATTAAAGATAAACGATTTGATTTTAAATTGATTGCATTTGAAGATGAATTGTATGCATTTGGTGGCTATTCAGGTATTTTCTATTTTATTCAATTAATTAATTAAATATTTAATTATTATTTTTTATTAAAAAAAATTAAAATACAATCTATTATATCAATAGATTACGAGATAAGCGATACGGTTGAAGTATACAATTATTTAGCCGATAAATGGGCTAAATCTAAACCATTGCCACACAAACTAATGGATTACGGGGTATATTATTATATAATACTAATGTAGTTATTATTTATTTTTTAAAAAAATAAATAATTATATTTATTTTTTTTCAATTAATAGGTTGCTGTTCTTTAAACTGAAATTGAATTAAATTGTTATTTACTAAAAAATTAATATTAAAATTTTTTAATATGTTTATTAAACAAGAATATAATTACTATTTTATAATTTTCTTATTTTATTAATATTTTGTCAAAAAAACTTTTCAAATTAAATTTAATAAAAAAAATTTGTACTGCATTAATTTTTTTGTATTGTTAATTTAATTAATTTGTTTAATAAAATATTAAATAATATGTCATATAATGTTAATAATTACTCATTAAAAATTTAAAAATAATAAAATAATATTTGCAAATTTATGTACAAATGTACAAATAAACAAAAATGCAATATTAGTATTTAGAAAAATAAACTTGCTTTATTAATTATTTTTTAAAAAACAATAATTTTAAATAATAATAAAAAAATTATTGAAAATGTTTTTTCTTTAAATTAAATTACCATATCAATTATATCGCCCGATTTTAAACCAAGTTCACTTAATATTGTCGATTTAAAGCTTAAAGGGTCTACAACTAAATTTTTACCCAAACGTATGGCTGTACCATATTTTATGGTTACTTTACTACTATTATTAGTTTTTTGTTGAACAATACGATCAATTTGATGAAATAAATCAATGATTAGTGTATTATCAAGTGCTACTAAATGATCAAAATTATTGGTTTTATGGTTAGTATGTCCGACAATACGTATGGTTAGATATTCTTGACATTTATCCTTATTATTATTATTTGTATTATCACTAATTATACAATTTTTTACGCATTTTTCTATTAGTTTTACTTTTTTTTATAATTTTTATCGCACTCATAGATAGCCCCATCAATACATTGCGATTGAAATATAGCTCTATTATTGGGATTGTTTGGGGTTTTCTTGATGTTGTTGTTGTTTTTGATGTTAAAACAATATTGACCTTTAATTTTGCTTTTACATAGACAAGTTCCTTAAATTTTCCAAAAAAAATAAAAATAAATAAAATGATTAAAAATTAAATTAAAAAATTATTAATAGAAACTAATAATTTATTAATCTTTGAACATTTAATTTATATATATAATTATAATTTGATTACATATAACAATGTGAATTTTTTTTAAATAGACAATTAATTATATATAATAAACTTAATAATTTAAATAAAACTATTACTACTTTGTAATTATTTTATATTATTATATAATAATAAGTGGTTTTGTTTATATAAAATATATTTAAAAATTAATTAAATATATTTTTTTTTAAATTTTTAATTAAAACAAAATGGTTTTATAATAACAAAAAACATATTTGATTTTTTTTGTTATAATAAGAGATATATATTTTACAATAATTATACTTATTAAAATTATATATATATTTTTTGATTATTTTTTAGATTATTTAGTGTTTTTTTATAAATAAATAAATATATATATATATATATTTAATTATATAATTACCTTGAAAAATCTCCCCCATATTTAGTTCACTATAAATACAATTAAATGATAAAATAGCGATAATTGCATTAATAATAAATAATTTATTCATAATTATATTTATAGATTTTTTTTCGACTTTAATATAACAATCGGTATATAATTAATGACTAAATAAAAATTAATTAATTTTTAGCTAAAAAAAATAAAGTTAATTACTTTTTTAATTAAATCATAATTAATTCTATTAATTGTTTAAGTAATAATTTTTTTTTAAAAAATCATCAATATTTTTTTCGAAATATAATAAAATCTCTAATTTATTGTTAATATTACATAATATATATTTAAAATACTAACAATTTAAAAAAATATTTATATAAAATAATTATACTGAAAAACACTACTAAAAAACTAAAAAATTATATTTTTTTAATAAATAAACTAAAAAATAACTATAGTTAAACTGTAAAACTTTAAATAAACTTTTTTTTATTACTAATCAAATATGATGTTATTTTAATTGACCAGTGTACAATAATTAGATTTAAGTAATATTTTTTAGTTATCATATAAAAAAAATATATAATTACAATAGAATATAATTTGATATTTTATCATGTATGATTTTTTACAGATAAATAAAATATTTAACAATATAATAATAAAATTATAACAAAAAATTTTTTATCATGTATGATTTTTATGATCATGTTATGCTTATGTTTTTAACTTTGTGTACATATGGGTGTGTATATATTAGTATATTTAACAATGTATCTATCAGCTTTATTTTTAACCAATTATAATTAATTAGTAATTAAAATAATAATAATATAACTAAGATAGAATTTTTTTTTAAATTTAATTAAAAGTATGTTAACAATTTGTATTATTTTTTTTTGTAATAATTTTATTACTTTATTGTTAAATATTTTATTTATCTGTAAAAAATAAACAACAATATTAAATTAAAAATTAATTATTATATTTTTACTTTATTGCAGTAATCTATTTTATTTCCAACATGAACTTTGATATTTTTAATTAGTTTTAATTATTTATTAATCAATATAAATCTATATTTTATCATTAATTAAACTTATTATTTTTATGAAATATTTTTGTAAAATTATCAATAATTCAATTAATACATTTAGTTATTGAAAGTAATTATTTATTTAAGTTTTTTTAATCTCAAATTAGATTTTATTAAAAAAATATTATCTGGCTGATTTAACTTTATTAATTAACTTAATTTAATTTCAATTTATAATATAAAACTATATTTTTAAATTAATTTTAAAAATTTAATATTTAAATATTCAAATTTAAAAATAATGTTATGTAAATAAAATAATAAAAATCAAATCAAATAATTAAATATTAAGTCAAAGATAAAAAAGTATTATTATTTTTTTCTAAAATTATTTAAAATAAATATTTTAATTGTTTATAATACTTGAAATATGAAAGATAAAATAAACATACAATTTTTTTAATTAACTTAAAAGTCAAGTGTTTATTATAAATAATTTAATATCTAATTTATAAAAATAAAATATATAATAAAGTTATTTTTTGTTAAATATTTTTAGCTTATCTATCATAATATGTTTTTAATTTAGTAATTGTAATAAATTAGATATATTAATACTTAAACTTTGAGTTTTTATTTCAATCATTTACTGATATATTTTTACCTATAAAAATAAAACACTAAAATGTTTAGTAATAAATTTTATTAAAATATAAAAAATAAATTATAGTTGTTTATTTTAAAAAAAAAATGTTTATTTCATTTATAACTGTTTTAACTATAATACAATGTTTTAACAATGTACTATTGTTTAACAAAAATATTTTATCTACTACAAATATCAATAATCAAAATGTATAATTAAAAAATTTAATATATTAAAAAAATATATTTTATAATAATTTTTTTATTTAAATAATTTTTAGTCTCGAAAAAATAGTTCAATTTATATTTGTGGCGGTTTTGATGAAACTGGATATACATCAAAATGTTATCAATATAATCAACACACAGCGGTTTGGCAATCAATACAATCAATGTCTATTAATAGAGAAGATTTTAGTTTAGTTTCATATAAAAATCAATTGTTTGCAATCGGTGGCTACAGTGTATGTATAATAATAAAATAATAAAATTTTATTTAAAAAATTTTGATTAGTCTATAAGTAGTGTTGAATCATACGATACTATGACAAACACATGGAAATAGGTTGCATCTCTGAGATTATCAAGCAAGTTTTATACTTTTTAATTTAAAATTTTTAAAAATATAGATATATTTTCTATAGAATAAATGTTTATTTTTTATAATTGCTTAGTTATATAGCAGCTGCTGTACTCAATGACACTATATATGTTTGTGGCGGTAGAAATGGTAAAATTTTTATATATATTAACTAATAATTTAAAGTAATTGTTATTTTAGTTTATATTATTTATTATTGCTAATTTTATGCAAAAAATAGATAAATTTAAGTTTATTTTTAAAAAATAATTAAGTTTTCTAAATAACATTAAGCACACTATTGGTTTATTTCTATTAACAATTTACTATTAGTAAGTTTTAATTTAAATTTATTATTATTTTTATTTTGTATCTATAGATCATTATCTTAAAGTATGTGAATATTATTCACCAGATATTATGGATGAATGGTATTTTCAGACACCAATGTCTATTGAACGACAGGGTCTGGAACTGGTAGCCCATAGTGATGGCTATCTGTATGCTATCGGTGGTCATAGTAATGATGATTACTTAAGTACAATGGAAAGATATGATACACAAACTAAACAATGGACACCAATGGGTAATATGCAATCAAAACGGTTAGTATAGATTTTTTTAGTTAAATAAATAAAATTTGAAAAAAATTATTCACTTTTTAATAAATTTTAATATATATAWATTTTTTATGTGTGTGTGTGAAAAATACATAAAAATTAATAATAAGTAATTATAGTTTTATATTGTAGTGTTAAAGTTAATTAAACTTAATAATTATTATATATAAAATCTTTTATAAGTATCTTATCTATTAATTAAAATTTTTTATGAAACATTTTCATAATATTTATAATAAAAAATATGTAAATATTATGATATAATTAAATATCTAATAAGTTAAAAAAATAATTATATAAAATTTTTATATAAATAAAACAATAATCAGTAGTATCACCTTAAAAAATCAAATCATATCAAATCGTTAACAATTATCACTAATCACTAAATGATTGATGTGATTACATTTAAAAAAATAAAATAATCAAAAAAAATCAATAACAAATTAAACATTTTATAGATATTATTTTGGTTCGGCATCATATATGGACAAAATATATGTTTGCGGCGGTTCGGGTAATAGTGATTCGAAAACATGTGAATCGTATAATCCGAAAACAAATCAATGGACACCAATTGGTTTTTAATTTATTTTTTGTTGTTTGCTAATAAATTTATATGATTTTAGATTTATTAGATTAAAATACTTTTAGATTTTTAGTATAATTAATTAATATATAATAATTTTTTTTAAATATTATTATTTTTTACAAAAAGCATCAATGAATGATCCAAGATCTTACCATAGACTAATAGTTTTTGATGATGTTTTATATGCTATGGGCGGCGAACCGCGTAATACTAATTTTTTTTGGAAAAATTATATATAATTTTTTTTAATTAATTATTTTTTTTAAAAAAAAAATAAGTTACAAATACCGTTGAAGTATACGATTATCAATTGGATCAATGGTATCATTCGCARCCATTACCGGTTAAATTASMWGAATTTGGGGTAAAATAGATGTTTTTTATTTTATTTTTTATTATTATATTATTTATTTAATTAATTTATTGTTGTTAACATTATTAAACTGGTAATAATTTATATCTAATTAATATTATTTTTTTATTATTGTCTCATAGGCTGCTGTAATAACAACCGATAATAACTAAAATAAAGTTATTTAATGAAATATAAAACATATTTTATCTAAAAATGATTTATTTATCATCTTGTTTAATTAATTAATAATTTTTATGATTGAGTTTATGATTATTTGAATGATATTTTTATTAATCTAAATAAGATAAAATGAATAAAATTTATATAATTAATTTTTTTCAATTAAACACTAAATGTTATAACATGTTCTATGTTTTATTAAATAATATTTCAGCATTTTTTAGTTCAGATTTTAATATTTCATAAATTAATTTTTTGTTATAAACTATAATGTTGATTATTATTTATAAAAAAAATAATTTATTATTAATACTACTGTTTTTTTTAATGTGTATGTATGTATGTGTGTTTAAGTGTGTGCAAATTATTGTATATATATTTATATTGGAAACATTTTAATAAAAAATAATGTTAACTTAAAAATGTTTAAAAAGTAATTTTGTTAGTAAAATCAAAATTAATAAACATTCAAAAAAATATGCATCTATTATCAATAAAATTATTATTACTATTTATTATAAAATAAATGTAATAAAGCACTTGAATTATTTCTAAAATCATTAATTAAATTAAATTAAATTCATAATTATTATTATTGCAATGTGTTGTAACTCTCATAATGATAATTAAATTTAATACAATTATAAAGTTATTTTCATTATTTTAACATTACAACAATATATTTTTTAACAATTTTTATTATGTTAACAATAAATATTTTTATACAATTATATTAATATTATTTTTACATTTATAAAAAATAAATTTACATTTAATAGTATATTAAATATTTAATTATATATTAATATTTAATAATATATTTAATATTTAATAATATACTAATATTAAATAATATATTTAATATACAATTAAATATTTTAGATAAAAATAAATTATAAATATATGTCAAAAATAAAATATATTTTTTTAATATTTCATTTTTTAAAAAAATTATAACCTCTACCACACCCTACTCTACACTACCCCCCTATTTTTTAGTCCAATTATGTGTAAAAAATATGTCAACTGTATCGCCATTTTTGTAGCCCAACTGAGTCAATGATTTATCTGTATTAACACTGTTTGAAAAATATGCTTTAGTACCCCTAATACTAGATTGACCATGTTCAAATTTTGATGATTCTTTTATATATTTTTTCAGTAATTTGTTATTAATTTCGGTAATAAAATCTGAAATTTTAGTCGTCGATAGCGATATTTGATGATCAAATTTAGCCATTTTTCTTGATTCGCTAATCAGACATATTTTAAGGATGTCACCTCCATTAGTATTGATTCCTTATTATAGATATTATTTTTAATTATAAAAAAATATTAACAATTTATTAACAAAAAAAATAATAAAGTAGTTAAAATTATATAATTATAATATATATATATAAACTAATTAATAAAAAAAAATTTAAATTTAGTTAT
>NW_026533195.1:842500-845000 GCF_028296485.1 Oppia nitens | reverse complement strand
TTAAATGTAAAAATTATTTTATTTTATATTTGTTTTAATGTATTTTTATGTAGTTAAAAATAATTATTTCAATAAAATATAACATTCAATAAACATACTTAAATAAGTGTTTGATTTTTTTATTACTTTAATTTAAAAAAAAAATCAATTAATTATAATATTTTAGTTGACGTTAGTGTTGTTGTTGTTAGTGTTGTTGTCGTTAGTGTTGTTGTCGTCAGTGTTGTTGGCGTTAGCGGTGGTAATGTTGTTATCATTGCTGTAGTAAACCATTTCCTGGTCGTGAATCCTGTCCTGCAATGTATGGCCATTGCCTAACAAACGCTTCACGTATGTTATGACAATTACCGCACATATAGTGATAGCAATCATTGACATAATTATGAATATAATTGGTTTGATTAGTAGAAAATCCGGTGGAAATTGTTGTGGATTTTTAAATGTTGTTTTCACAGCATCTAAGTTTGAATATTAATATATATATATATATATATTTATAATTAAATTTTTATACAAAAAAATTATATCTATGTTTTTATTCAATAAACTTAACTTACCTTGAATAGACAAAATATCATTAGTTAAATTCATTATACAATTAATTGCTGCAATAATTCAATAGTTAATAAATAATTATTTTTTTAAAATTTAATTAAATTATTAGTTGATTTAGTTTTATAGTTAACAAATCAATAATTAATATAAGTATTAATAATTGTCTCTCTCTCTCTCTAATCAATAATTACTTTTAAATTTCATATAATATATATATACATATTATTAGAAAAATTATTTTTTTGAGAGTTCTGGCAAATTTACTAGTGATGGAAGTTTCCAAATGAAATTCCCAAAGAATTTTCTTAGAAATCATTTTAGTTTAACTGTATTTATCCAAAAACTATAGATTATAAAATTTCTACAATTAATAATACAAAAAAAAAATAAATTGCAAATTAAAAATCGTTAGATTTATTTTTTTCAAAAAAAATTACTTACTATTTAGCAATAATATGGAAAATTTTTAAAACAAAAATTTTTATTTATTAGAAAATTATTTTTTATAATAAAATTTGTGTTAACTATTTATTGATTATGTGTTCAATTAGGATTGAGAAAATAGTTTATATGGCAATTTCCAGGGAACATTGGAATAATAGGGATTATATGGTATGGGATGAAATTTTCTCGAACACTAATAATATTACTAATAACTAAATAATAGACAATATTTTATAAACAGACAAAATAACTAAATGACTAATCATTTATTGTTTATATTTTATCTTTAAATTTGTTATTTTGTAATAATATAATGTAATATTATTTTTATATAACAGCTTTTTTCAATTACTATTATATACTGTATTATATTTTATAATTTATAAACTACATTTTAATAATTAAAATATTATTTTTTTAATTATAATTATATAATAAAATAAATTGTTAGTTATTATAGAATTTAATTATTTTTTATTATAAAAATTTTATTCTGAAAAAAATATTATATATAAGTATTTATTAATTTCATTTTTGTATTATTATTTAACTAAAAATAAATAAAATTTTAGCTTAATAAATATTAGTATAAAATAATAATTAATACTAAAATAGTAAATGTAAAATATAAGCTATTAAAGTGGATAAACATTTTTTATATTTTACTTATTATTATTGTTAAAATGATTGTTTTTTTAAATTAATATTATATTAAATAATAATAATAATACTATTAACAAATATAAGTTAGAAAAATAATAATATATATTTCAAGTATCAAATTAATTTTATTTTTTCAATTTCATATTTATGTTGCCATCAAATTAATGTTTAAATATTATTAAACAATTATTTTTAATCAAAAATGTTTTATACATAATATACTGTATACTGTATATAAAATAAATGTATAAATTTATAAATATTTATGTTTTTTAAAAAAATACATTGAGTTATTATAAACTTTATACTAATATTTTCAGTTTAAAACATTTAGTAAATATTACGCTTTTACTAATTATGTTTAATAAAAAAATATATAATATTACAAAACATAAATTTCAATACAATTTTTTACTATTAATAAAATAAAAGTATTTCTTAATGTTAATCAATATTTTATTAATACAAAAATTAATTAATTAAAATATTAGACAAAATTGAAAGACAAAATAATAATGTAAATTATAATAATTTTTATATTATAATTAATTTAATAAAAACTATTGAATAAAATCTATTAGTTATTTGTATAATATATTGTGTAATCTAGTATTGAAATACAACAACAAAAAATCTTACTTAAATATAATTAATTTTTTAAATATTTTAATTTTTTTATTTACATTTGAATAATTTAACATTAATATATCAGTATTGTTAAAACTAACATTATTGTTAAACTATTGTATTTTAACTAAAATTAAATAAATAATAATTTATAAACAATTTTGTTTTCTATTAAAAAAATGCTTTTAAAAAGTATTTGAATTAATTGAAT
>NW_026533195.1:815000-832500 GCF_028296485.1 Oppia nitens | reverse complement strand
AAAACTATTGAATAAAATCTATTAGTTATTTGATTTAATTATATATTTACTTTTTTTATATTTTAATATAATGTAAGCTAGTATTGAAATAAAACAACAAAAAATATTAATTTTTAAAACTAACATTATTATTATTTTTAAGCTATTTTATATTAATTTATAAAAAAAATCATTTTTTCCCATTTTTTTTTTGTTTTTTAAAAATAAATATCTTTAGTTGAAGATTCTGAATTAATTGACTAATATTACATATTATTTTTTAAAACATAAATAAATTTATTTGAAAATATCATATAATATTATATTTTATTATATTTAAAAAAAGTTATATAATGTATAGACAAAAAAATAGTTTTTAACTTATAATATCGTATTTTTAAGTAATATAAAGTATTATATCTAATATATTAATTTTCAATATTTTTTTATTAAATTAAAATTAAATAGTTTTCAAAATATATGTAATAATACTACTATTAGTTTTTTTGTTGAAAATATGAAATCTTATATATTATTTGGTTTTATTGTTGTGTTTGTAACCAATGGTTTGCATTCAATTAGTATCAAACACTACCCGTCGGTAACTGAGGACAACTGCGGTATCAGTCGGCAGTCATTGTTGATGAACGGCGGAAACCACTGTTTCAAGTGGTCATCAAATAATAATGTGACCACAAGTGTCCAAAACGGACGGTTAGCTCAACCGGGAGAGTGGCCTTGGATTGCAATCATTGATATATACAAAACATTTTGGGGTTTCAAATATGACAAGTATTTATTTATATATATATATATATTTTTATTTAAATTAATTAATTAATTAAAAAAATGATATTATAAACTTTATATTTTTTTAAGTATATATTCCTTAAATAATAAAGTATATTATAATTTTTTAAATTATATTAAATTATAATAAATTAATATGTGACGGGTTTTGAGATGATCGATCCGTTTAGAAGCCAATATGTAGAGTTGACTCCGAGTGATGAGTGATGTTAGGCCGTCTAACGATACGATGAGTGTCCGATGAAAGAATAACACACACAATGTATATGAATAAATACTTTATTATTATTATATGGGAAATACAGAGTACCGATTACTGTTGGTCCGACACGGTCAACAGCACATAGGATAGACTGTCTAGTGTTACAGTATATTGTGTACTATTGATACCTCTGTGAGTACATTACATAGTACTAATGTACTATGTGTTACTCGTGAGGGGCAGTACTACATACTGTATCGGCATACTGAGCCATAGGGGAGCTAGAGGGGTGGAGTGACTTCAGCCGGTAGCAGACTCACTACCTAATTAGGTTCTTAATTCCTAACTGAAGTCCAGAACTCATCTGAAGATACCACTGATGGTATGCTACTTATATACAAGCGGCGGAGTCCACTAATTAGATAGGTGTTCGGGTATAATTGTTCTGAGGGGCTGCTTCAGAGGGGGGTCGGAATCAATTGCAGTGTCAGTAAAATATATACTGTTTTATACGGTAATTTTCGAAAGGTAATTAACTTTTCCCCTATTTTCTATGTTATGAGCCAATCAGAAAGTAATAGTATGTGAATTGGAAAGTGATTTATTACTCTATAAACTTTAGACCAATCAGAGAAAAGTAAAACTAAAACTTAGCAAAAAGTTAAGAAAACATTAATAACTTCTTAATTAGTTGAGCTATTGAGCTAAGATTCAAAAGTATTAAAGAGGACATTTTAAAAGACTAAAAATAATAATTTGTTTCATATTTACTAATTTATTTATTTTAAATAAATTAGTTTAAAATTCTAAACTCAAGGGAGACGCGAACTCGGGTATTATGCTTCACTATGTGAAACGCTAACCACTAAGCCAGTGAGGTAATGTTAATCAATAGTTGAATAAATAGTGTTTTCTATTTACTAAGTGATGCTCTGGATGAGTTGCTATGGGTAACGGGAAGACTAATGCTTTGCTATATAATACTATATAGCAATGCTATATAGAGAGTCAGTCCTTTACATTGAATATTGATTGTATACAAATACATTGAATATAATATTAAATAGAATAAATATAAGTTATAATATAAATAATTATTAATTAATGGTATTAATTAGTGATTCATCACACTCTTCCCCCGTTGAAAAGATTTGATCTCGTGAGACAAATCCCTTAAGCTGTGACACGTGAGCTCTGAATGTTTGACCGGAGAGTGTAGTCGCGATGTCATAAGTAACGTCACCAATACGCTTAATGATAAAATAAGGTCCAGTCCATCTCGGTGATGTCTTGACAACTGTCGGATGATTGTCTGGTATGATTCTGATAACACGATCTCCTGGTTCATAAGTGATGTGATGATGTTTTTCATCAAAACGAGTTTTCCTTCTTTCTTGTGCTTGTTTTGTTCTATCATTTGCTAGTTGTCTAGCGTCATCTATAGTTACAGATGGTGAACTAAATGTAGGTTTGTCCTCAATACCAAGCATTAGAAATTGTGGTGAAAAACCAGTGATTTCATGTGGTGTTCTGTTGTAATTACGGATTACATCTTTAAGTAATGTATTCCATTTACGCTTTGGTTTATCGATCAGTTCAGCTCTTAATTTTTCAATAATAGTACCATTGGCTCGTTCGACGATACCATTGGTTTGTGGATGATAAGGGGTTGATTGTGAATGCTTTATGTGATTAAGTGACAGAAAGTCTTTAAATGACTTTCCAGTAAATGATTTATGACAATCAGTTAATATGCGTTTAAATTGAATTCCGGAATTAATAAGATTAATGAATAATGTGATTATAGTTTCTGTAGTATTTTTAATTGTAGGAAAAGCCCATATATATCGGGAATGATGATCAATAAATACTTGTATGTATTTATGTTTACATGTGTTAGCTGCTGGTCCCATAACTATGGTATCCAGACCTACAAGCTCGAGTGGCTCCAACTGTGGTTCAGGACATATGTATTTTCCTGGAGTTGGCCTGTGATCAAGTTTTGTAAGCTGACATGTACGGCATGATGAAACGTATCGTTTAATGAAGTGAATAATATTTGGCCACCAATAATAGTTAGTGATAAGTTTAACTGTTTTTGCTTTTCCTGGATGTCCATGGTTGTCATGAAAAATTTCACAAAGTTTAGGTCTGAGTGTGTCCGGTACTACTGCTTTGTGTATACCATTATGGTTGACAGTAGTGACACCATGTTTTAGAATTGGAGACTTTACATATGTAAGGTCTGCCGTTTTCTGCGCATCTATCAGTTCAGTAGCTGTTAGATGTAATGTTATTGGTGCTCGTGACAGGGCGTCGACATGTTGTTGATTACGTCCTTCCTTATGAATGATTTTCATTGGATAAGTGGACAGTTCTACAGCCCACATGTGTAAACGCTTTTTAGGTTTCTTAAGTGTGAAAAGCCACTGAAGTGCTTTATGATCAGTTATGACTTCAAACTCTCGGCTAAGGTATACTTCAAAGTGTTCAATAGAATCCTTAACAGCGAGGCATTCAAGTTCAGTAGCGGAGTAGTTCTGCTGAGCATTGTTTAGTTTACGGGAATAGTATTCAATGACATGTTCGTTATTGTCATCTCCTAATTGTGTAAGTGTAGCACCGATACCAATGTTTGATGCATCGGTATAGAGGCGACAACTTTTGTTTGGGTCGTACAATGCTAGTATAGGTGGTTGTGTTATTGCATTGATTAGAGTTGTGAATGCATTCTCTTGATCTGGTCCCCAATGAAATGGTATGTTTTTCTTCGTGAGTTCGGTTAACGGTTTTGAAAGTTTAGCAAAATTAGAAACAAATCTTCGGTAATAACCTGTGAGTCCAAGAAATCTTCTGACTTGTCGTAATGTTAGCGGTTTAGGAAAGTCTTTGACGGCTTTGATTTTGTCTACTGATGGTTTCACACATTGGTATGAAACTACATGACCTAAGTATGCGACTTCAGTTCTAGCAAAATGACATTTGCTTTGTTTGAGTTTAATATTATGTTGAGTGAGTAATGTGAGTACTTTGTTTAATAAAATGATGTGTTCATCAAAAGTTTTAGTATATATGATCATGTCATCTAAATAATTAATGGTTCCATTATACAACAGTTGGCCAAGTATTTGTTGTATAATGCGTTGAAAAGTTGCGGGTGCGTTCTTTAAGCCAAATGGCATTACAAGCCATTCGTAATGGTTTTCGTGAGTGACAAATGCAGTTTTGTCAACACTGTTGAGATCCATCTCTATATGCCAGTAACCCCATGCAACGTCTAATGTAGTGAAATAACGAGCGCCTTGTAAGCGGTCTAATACATCAGTTATACGAGGCATCGGCATTTTGTCGTCTATAGTGATAGCGTTAAGTCTACGGTAGTCTATGCAAAGACGTTTGCCTCCGTCTTTCTTGGGTACCATTGTTACGGGAAAAGCCCATTGACTGTCGGTGCTTTTCCGTACGAGTCCCTTAGCTTCGGCTTCACGTATGATTTTTACGATCTCGTCGTTTTCATGTTGAGGCCTACGGTAAGGGCGGAGCTGAATTGGCGGATGAGGTACAGTAATAATTTTGTGTTTAACAATTTGTATGCGTCCAATGTCTGTATCGTTTTGTGCGAATGCATTTGTATGCGTTTTGAGTAGTTTCTCAAGCGATGAGTTTTGTTTAGGTTCCAAGTGTAGTGATACGAGTGGCTTTACTTGTGTGAAGCTTGCGGTGACTTTACGAGTATTTAGGTTTATTATTAGACCAAAACGTTTACCGACTTCAAGTCCAAGTAATAGCGGATATCGAAAGTTTGCGAGTACGTGAAATGTAGTTATATGTGATTGCGATCCGATTGAAAGTAAAGGAGAGCAGCGACCAATACTGTTGACATTACCGTCTACCTGAAGTATGTTTATACGGTTGTTATTATCAATAGGCAGTTTTAGTTGATTTGCTAGCTTTTGTGATATGATGTTTACGGTACTGCCAGTATCAATAAATGCACGTGCGGTATGTGTGTTCAGTTGAACCGTAATGTCAATGAAGTCCGGTATCGGCCGCATGTTTAGTTTAAAGTTTCGTTTGATTGGAAGTGCACGGCTTGTGAAGCCTGAGCGGTTGGCACAGCCACTTGGGCCTGAGCGTTGCGATTATTTGCGTTACGATTATGACGATTGGATCCGTACGATTTATTTGTTTTATTGGGCATAGTATGGGTGTTACCACGGTTGGGATTGTTTGGACATTCTCGGTGCCAGTGATAGGCTTCGTTTCCAAGTCTATAGCAATATTGACATTTCGGAGCGTTATTGTCAGTAGCGGTCATAGTGCGAGGAAATGTTTTGTGTTTCGGCTTAGTAAACGGTCTGTATTGTGATTTCATATTTGACTCGAGTTGTTGAGCTACTTCAAGCCAACGGTTAGTAGTGTTGCAGATAACCGTTGCAAAATATGGTTTCCAGTGAGTAGGCAACCCATCGGTTAGTTGTTGTACAGTATCGGGTACTGTAAGTCTGCATTGCCGTAGATATCGCATCTTATCGCGATAGTAGTCGATTACTTTTTCTTCACGTCTGAGATACCGTCTCTGAGCGTCAATGAGCGGTGTTGACGTGTCAGACCCAAAGCGTTGAGTCATCATTACGTTGACTACCCGACGATCAGTAACGTTTGTGCCGACGATTTCATCTCCATACCATTCAAGTGCTGGTCCTTTGAGATAATATTTAAGGGAGCGTATGCGATCAATATCAGACATGCCATCGGTATGTTCTTCGTATAATTTAAGCCAAGTCTGAACTCTTACTGACTTATCTATACCATCAAATCTTTCAAGTTTGAACAGATTTGGTCGGTTCGGTTGCGGTAGCGATGAAAGCATTTGATTGGGAAATGTAGTTAATGGATCAGCATTTGTAGACATTAGTGGTACTTGAATGTATTGAGTAGTTTGTGTACCAGTAGATGTGGGTACTACAACAGGTATTAGTCGGTGTGAAGTAGCAGTTGTAGTCACTACTTGTGCGCTAGTGGTAGTAACGGTTGTGTCAGCGGTAGTTGACGGAGTAGCCATTGTCGGTTAGTAGTCGTAGTGTGTTACGTATAAATATATTGTTTTTCCGGTTAGTATTCAGACTATATTTAGTACTTAACAATGCATGTTATACACCGATTCCAGCCACTGAGTGATCAGATCTAAGAGTACGGCTTACTTTGCAATGTATATAAGGAGTGGATAGCTCTATGGCACACGTCCCGTAGACTTTGCGTTTCTACCGTACACTTATTCTGGAGAACGGGGGCAAGCCCTTTACGTATATGCACTGATAGTTATGTACTGTGACAATACAGTCAGACACGATCCGTTACAATTTTATACAATATATAAATTTTATAAAAATGTTTGAAAATTTTCTAAGTCTTTTGCCGTGAAAATGACTTAGTTTTTAATCGGTTAGTGTATGCAGCGATAACCGTATAGAAAATGTCGGTTAAGAAAAAATACAAGTTTTTATATTTTTAAAGTATTTAGACGCGAAATATATATAAGCGGTAGCGGCACTATGCGAAAACCGTATGCATGTTTTTGGTATGAAAATTTTCTAAGTTATTTAATTTTATAAGTATTTTAACGGTAATAATATTTCCAGGCGATGACGGCACCAATTGAAAGCCGTATGAGAAATATCGTCGATGAAAAAGTTAAAGTATATTTTACATACAGTACGGTGTGTTGAGATGTTAGACGGTAGCGGGCGATTAATGTTGCCGTTGCAGATCCTACCGACTGCGCCAAATGTGACGGGTTTTGAGATGATCGATCCGTTTAGAAGCCAATATGTAGAGTTGACTCCGAGTGATGAGTGATGTTAGGCCGTCTAACGATACGATGAGTGTCCGATGAAAGAATAACACACACAATGTATATGAATAAATACTTTATTATTATTATATGGGAAATACAGAGTACCGATTACTGTTGGTCCGACACGGTCAACAGCACATAGGATAGACTGTCTAGTGTTACAGTATATTGTGTACTATTGATACCTCTGTGAGTACATTACATAGTACTAATGTACTATGTGTTACTCGTGAGGGGCAGTACTACATACTGTATCGGCATACTGAGCCATAGGGGAGCTAGAGGGGTGGAGTGACTTCAGCCGGTAGCAGACTCACTACCTAATTAGGTTCTTAATTCCTAACTGAAGTCCAGAACTCATCTGAAGATACCACTGATGGTATGCTACTTATATACAAGCGGCGGAGTCCACTAATTAGATAGGTGTTCGGGTATAATTGTTCTGAGGGGCTGCTTCAGAGGGGGGTCGGAATCAATTGCAGTGTCAGTAAAATATATACTGTTTTATACGGTAATTTTCGAAAGGTAATTAACTTTTCCCCTATTTTCTATGTTATGAGCCAATCAGAAAGTAATAGTATGTGAATTGGAAAGTGATTTATTACTCTATAAACTTTAGACCAATCAGAGAAAAGTAAAACTAAAACTTAGCAAAAAGTTAAGAAAACATTAATAACTTCTTAATTAGTTGAGCTATTGAGCTAAGATTCAAAAGTATTAAAGAGGACATTTTAAAAGACTAAAAATAATAATTTGTTTCATATTTACTAATTTATTTATTTTAAATAAATTAGTTTAAAATTCTAAACTCAAGGGAGACGCGAACTCGGGTATTATGCTTCACTATGTGAAACGCTAACCACTAAGCCAGTGAGGTAATGTTAATCAATAGTTGAATAAATAGTGTTTTCTATTTACTAAGTGATGCTCTGGATGAGTTGCTATGGGTAACGGGAAGACTAATGCTTTGCTATATAATACTATATAGCAATGCTATATAGAGAGTCAGTCCTTTACATTGAATATTGATTGTATACAAATACATTGAATATAATATTAAATAGAATAAATATAAGTTATAATATAAATAATTATTAATTAATGGTATTAATTAGTGATTCATCACAAATATAAACAGAAAATGGTGTACAGGAATTATATTAAATAACAATTGGATTATAACATCAGCGCATTGTATATTGTAATTAAAATATAAATATTTTTTTTTGTTTGTTAATTATTAAAACAAATAGTTATATACTTATATATATATAAATATATTATATAAAAATTATTTTTATATTTTTATTAATTATTGATAGAATCGATAATACAATAAGTGTACGATTAGTTCACGATTATAGTCAACACCACGAAAGTCATTCATACGGTGTGGATATGTATGTAATTCATCCAAATTATACGGTATTCCAGAAAACAATACCCGGTTTACAATTTGCATACGATATTGCATTATTGAAACTGTCGTCAAATATATCGATGACTACAACAACAACAGAGTCAACGGTTGGAAGATATCCGACAGTTAATCCAATTTGTTTGCCCGACAGAGACAGTGTTAACACCGATAAAGAGTTAGCATTGTTTGCCGGTTTCGGTAGGATTGACGTTAATGTCCTAAATATGGGTCAATTGCGTACGGGTTGGATACGTATGAATGAACCGACTAATAACGTAACAGATCTCTGGTCTTATTTAATTAGAAACGAAAGATATCCTATAAATGATGGAAGTGATGTCTGTAAGGTAAGTCCATGTATGTGTATGTGTATGTGTATGTGTATGTGTATGTGTATGTGTATGTGTATGTGTATGTGTATGTGTATGTGTATGTGTATGTGTATGTGTATGTGTATGTGTATGTGTATGTGTATGTGTATGTGTATGTGTATGTGTATGTGTATGTGTATGTGTATGTGTATGTGTATGTGTATGTGTATGTGTATGTGTATGTGTATGTGTATGTGTATGTGTATGTGTATGTGTATGTGTATGTGTATGTGTATGTGTATGTGTATGTGTATGTGTATGTGTATGTGTATGTGTATGTGTATGTGTATGTGTATGTGTATGTGTATGTGTATGTGTATGTGTATGTGTATGTGTATGTGTATGTGTATGTGTATGTGTATGTGTATGTGTATGTGTATGTGTATGTGTATGTGTATGTGTATGTGTATGTGTATGTGTATGTGTATGTGTATGTGTATGTGTATGTGTATGTGTATGTGTATGTGTATGTGTATGTGTATGTGTATGTGTATGTGTATGTGTATGTGTATGTGTATGTGTATGTGTATGTGTATGTGTATGTGTATGTGTATGTGTAAAAACTATTGAATAAAATCTATTAGTTATTTGTATTTAATTATATATTTATATAATATAATGTAATCTAGTATTTAAATACAACAACAACAAAATATTACTTTATTTAATTATTTGTTAATCTTTTAATTACTTAATAATAATTTATTAATATAATTTATAAAATTTTTAGTTTTCTATTAAAAAAAATGCTTTTACAAAGTATTTGAATTAATTGATTAATATTACATATTATTTATTTAAAAAAAACATTTAAAAATTTAATTGAAAATATCATATTATATTATATTTTAGTATTTTATTTAAATATGTTATATTAATGTATAGACAAAATAAAAATAAAAATACTTTTTATATTATAATATCGTATTTTTAACTAATATAAAGAATTATGTGTTATGTATTAATTTTCAATAATTTTATATTATTATTATTTGTTTAAATTAAAATTAAATAGTTTTCAAAATATATGTAATAAAATTATTTTTGGTTTTTTTTTTGGTTGAAATTATGAATTCTTATATATTAATCGGTTTTATTGTTGTGTTTGTAACCAATGGTTTGCATTCAATTAGTATCAAACACTACCCGTCGGTAACTGAGGACAACTGCGGTATCAGTCGGCAGTCATTGTTGATGAACGGCGTAAACCACTGTTTCAAGTGGTCATCAAATAATAATGTGACCACAAGTGTCCAAAACGGACGGTTAGCTCAACCTGGAGAGTGGCCTTGGATTGCATTCATTGATATATACAAAACATTTTGGGGTTTCAAATATGACAAGTATTTTCATAAATACATAAATTTATATTTAAATTAATTATTTATTTAAAATATAAAGTAAAATATAATCTATATTTTTAAAAAAAAAATAAATACTTAAAAAAAATTATCTTATAATTTCATAAATTAATTTTTTAAACAGTAAAATGTGTACAGGAGTTATACTAAATAACAATTGGATTTTAACAGCAGCGCATTGTATATTGTAAATATAAAAAAAAAATTTATACAAAATAATTATTAAATAAATTATATTATCAACAATTTAGTTACCGTAAAATTGTGTTTTTCCATTCCCCATATAGAAATGTCAAAATCATGGGAAATAATGCTAGTTTTCTCACAATAAGAAAAATATTGATTTTTCTTTTACTTTTAATAATAATTTCTCGCCCCCACTCCTGTTTTTATAAAATATATTTTCATGATATCCCTCACCCCTTTAAATTGGACGTCTCTAATTGTTCCGAAACCATTATGAATATGCTATCAATTACCAACGATTTATTGTTATATTATAATTATTATTATTATCGGTAATATAAAAAATATACCGTTTTTTTTAAATAGATTTATGTTAATTATATGTCATTATAGTTTCCTAGTACCCCCCCCCCATTTTTGCTTTATCACATTTACTCGTTTAATTTACCAGGGGTGGTAAAAAATTTGAGTTTATAACGGTATAAATATTTTTATTTTATTTTTTAAATTCCATATGGGAAATAAAACACATGATTTTATAAGTAATCATTTGAAATCAATAATCTATATTATTTATAAAAAATATTTATTTATTTTAATTAATTATATATAAAAAAAAAGTATCGATAATACAATTAGTGTACGACTACAGGTGAGGAGAATAAAGTTGAAGACGTTTTTGATGAACGATTTACTAGTTATGGCAAATATTGGATAATAGATTTTTACTAAAAAATAATCTCCAAATATGTAAAATTGTTATCATATAAAATATTTTAAAATCTAATTAAAAATGTGGCTACAATTTACTTTCAAAGTTGAGATATACCTTTAGGCTTTTTTAACCAAAATTATTTTAGTGATTTTTGTTTGTTTAAAAGAGTATTTTAAATATTAAAAAACTGTTATTTTTTGGGAACATAGTAAAACTTAGAGGCATCATTTGCTAAAAAATAAAATTAATTTTTAATAAAAGCAATAGTCGTTTTGACCATTTAAAATTTCTATAGACATTAAAGTTATTATTTTAGTTAATATCTTTAATAATAGTGAAAAAATAACTAAATATGCTTTAAATAAAAATAATATTAATAATTTAAAGATATCTTTAAAAAAAATACTAAATACTATAAATTAATGATGAAAATTTTTGTCTAAAACTTTACAGTCTTAAACAATGATAAGATTGAGTATATCTTCAAGATTTTCTATATTTGTTTTTTAGATATTTATTAAAATTTTGTTTTATAATTTAATTTTGATACATTAGACATGACTATATAAAATGCGGAAAATATAATTTATTTCCGAACTTTAACTAGAGTAAAATAATGTAATTATTTATTGCTGATAATTTTTTATATTAATGTGATTTTCCTTTATTAATTTAAGAAATTTTTATAAAATTTTGCTGTGGATTTTGAAGTTTTAGAACTAATTAATTGTTTTAAATTTTAATTTTTTAATTATAGTTATTAATATAACAATTATTAATTTAAATTCATTTATTTGAGGTATATTTAACTTATTTTATTTGTCTCTGGACTTGGAATTTTAGAACTTTTATGCAATTTTTTCAACTAATGTTTACATTTAATATTAGAAATTATGATTTTTATCACTTTTTTTGTTTTAAAATATTTTATTATTAAATAATAATAATTATTATTGTTTAAAAATCACTAAAAGTGTATTCCAACTTTGAAAGTAAATTGTAGCCAAATTTTTAATCGGATATTAAAATAATTTTTATCACAACAATTTTACATATTTGGAGATTATTTTTTAGTAAAAAAATAATATCTAATATTTGCCATATTTTGTAAATCGTTCATCAAAAACGTTTTCAACTTTATTCTCCTCACCTGTAGTTCGCGATTATAGTCAACATACTAGTCATGTATACGGTGTGGATATGTATGTAATTCATCCAAATTATACGGTATTCATGAATACTAGACCCGGTTTAGAACAGGCATACGATATTGCATTATTGAAACTGTCGTCAAATATATCGATGACTACAACAACAATAACAGAGTTAACGGTTGGAAGATATCCGACAGTTAATGCCATTTGTTTGCCCGACAGAGACATTGTTAACACCGATAAAGAGTTGGCATTGTTTGCCGGTTTCGGTAATATTGATGAAAATTATGTCACAAATTTGGGTCCATTGCGTACGGGTTGGCTGCGTATGAATGAACCGACTAATACAGCATTGGATCGTTGGACTTATTTTATTAGAAGCAATAGATATCTTATAAATGATGGCTTAGGTATCTGTCCGGTTAGTATATAATAAAATACAAATAGAAATAATATTAATAATGTGTGGTTATGTGTAGTTATGTGTAGTTATGTGTAGTTATGTGAGGTTATGTGTAGTTATGTGTGGTTATGCGTGGTTTTGAGTGGTTATGTGTGGTTATGTGTTGTTATGTGTAGTTATGTGTGGTTATGCGTGGTTTTGAGTGGTTATGTGTGGTTATGTGTGGTTATGTGTAGTTATGTGTGGTTATGTGTGGTTATGTGTGGTTATGTGTGGTTATGTGTGGTTATGTGTGGTTATGCGTGGTTTTGAGTGGTTATGAGTGGTTATGTGTAGCTATGTGTAGTTATGTGTAGTTATGTGTAGTTATGCGTGGTTTTGAGTGGTTATGTGTAGTTATGTGTGGTTATGTGTGGTTATGTGTGGTTATGTGTGGTTATGTGTGGTTAGTGTGGTTATGTGTGGTTATGTGTGGTTATGTGTGGTTATGTGTGGTTATGTGTGGTTATGTGTGGTTATGTGTGGTTATGTGTGGTTATGTGTGGTTATGTGTGGTTATGTGTGGTTATGTGTGGTTATGTGTGGTTATGTGTGGTTATGTGTGGTTATGTGTGGTTATGTGTGGTTATGTGTGGTTATGTGTGGTTATGTGTGGTTATGTGTGGTTATGTGTGGTTATGTGTGGTTATGTGTGGTTATGTGTGGTTATGCGTGGTTATGTGTGGTTATGTGTGGTTATGTGTGGTTATGTGTGGTTATGTGTGGTTATGTGTGGTTATGTGTGGTTATGTGTGGTTATGTGTGGTTATGTGTGGTTATGTGTGATTATTTATAGTTAAGTGTGGGTGTTTGTGTCTGTGTGTAAAATGTAATTTTTATATTAGTTTAAATACTTTAATTTGAATTATAAAATATTTTCATAAAAATTAGGGTGACTCGGGTGGACCATTGATTCAGTATGAGTTTGATAGTCAACGGGCAATATTAATAGGTTTGGGTATAAGGTATTGGCCGGCAAACATATCCACTGGCTGTCCGGCTAGAGTTGCCGACGCCGGCAATATATTTGTACGAATATCTAAACACATTGATTGGATTATCAATACTGTAGCAGCACACTAACAAATATATATACATACCTACACACACATATACACACATATACACATATACACACACATACACACACATACACACACATACATACACATACACATACACATACACATACACATACACATACACATACACACACATACATATACATATACACACACATACACACACACACACATATATACATATATATATATATACCTACACACACCTACACATACATACACAAATACAAACAGACACACACATACATACAAATACACATATAAAAATTATAAATTTATTAGTAATATGTTTTTTATGCATTAATTTTCAAAATTTTTCATTTACTTTTTTTTGATCAAATTAAAATTAAATAGTTTTCAAAATAAATACAATAATATTATTAGTGTTTTTTTTTTGAAATTATGAAATTTTATATATTAATCGGTTTTATTGTTGTGTTTGTAACCAATGGTTTGCATTCAATTAGTATCAAACACTACCCGTCGGTAACTGAGAACAACTGTGGTATCAGTCGGCAGTCATTGTTGATGAACGGCGTAAACCACTGTTTCAAGTGGTCATCAAATAATAATGTGACCACAAGTGTCCAAAACGGACGGTTAGCTCAACCGGGAGAGTGGCCTTGGATTGCATTCATTGATATATACAAAACATTTTGGGGTTTCAAATATGACAAGTATTTTCATAAATACATAAATTTATATTTAAATTAATTATTTATTTAAAATATAAAGTAAAATATAATCTATATTTTTTTTTTAAAAATAAATACTTAAAAAAAATTATCTTATAATTTCATAAATTAATTTTTTAAACAGTAAAATGTGTACAGGAGTTATACTAAATAACAATTGGATTTCAACAGCAGCGCATTGTATATTGTAAATATAAAAAAAAAATTTATACAAAATAATTATTAAATAAATTATATTATTAACAATTTAGTTACCGTAAAATTGTGCTTTTCCATTCCCCATATAGAAATGTCAAAATCATGGGAAATAATGCTAGTTTTCTCACAATAAGAAAAATATTGATTTTTTTTTACTTTTAATAATAATTTCTCGCCCCCACTCCTGTTTTTATAAAATATATTTTCATGATATCCCCCACCCCCTTTAAATTGGACGTCTCTAATTGTTCCGAAACCATTATGAATATGCTATCAATTACCAACGATTTATTGTTATATTATAATTATTATTATTATCGGTAATATAAAAAATATACCGTTTTTTTTAAATAGATTTATGTTAATTATATGTCATTATAGTTTCCTAGTACCCCCCCCCCATTTTTGCTTTATCACATTTACTCGTTTAATTTACCAGGGGTGGTAAAAAATTTGAGTTTATAACGGTATAAATATTTTTATTTATTTTTTAAATTCCATATGGGAAATAAAACACATGATTTTATAAGTAATCATTTGAAATCAATAATCTATATTATTTATAAAAACTATTTATTTATTTTAATTAATTATATATAAAAAAAAAGTATCGATAATACAATTAGTGTACGACTAGTTCGCGATTATAGTCAACATACTAGTCATGTATACGGTGTGGATATGTATGTAATTCATCCAAATTATACGGTATTCATGAATACTAGACCCGGTTTAGAACAGGCATACGATATTGCATTATTGAAACTGTCGTCAAATATATCGATGACTACAACAACAATAACAGAGTTAACGGTTGGAAGATATCCGACAGTTAATGCCATTTGTTTGCCCGACAGAGACATTGTTAACACCGATAAAGAGTTGGCATTGTTTGCCGGTTTCGGTAATATTGATGAAAATTATGTCACAAATTTGGGTCCATTGCGTACGGGTTGGCTGCGTATGAATGAACCGACTAATACAGCATTGGATCGTTGGACTTATTTTATTAGAAGCAATAGATATCTTATAAATGATGGCTTAGGTATCTGTCCGGTTAGTATATAATAAAATACAAATAGAAATAATATTAATAATGTGTGGTTATGTGTAGTTATGTGTAGTTATGTGTAGTTATGTGAGGTTATGTGTAGTTATGTGTGGTTATGCGTGGTTTTGAGTGGTTATGTGTGGTTATGTGTTGTTATGTGTAGTTATGTGTGGTTATGCGTGGTTTTGAGTGGTTATGTGTGGTTATGTGTGGTTATGTGTAGTTATGTGTGGTTATGTGTGGTTATGTGTGGTTATGTGTGGTTATGTGTGGTTATGTGTGGTTATGCGTGGTTTTGAGTGGTTATGTGTGGTTATGTGTAGCTATGTGTAGTTATGTGTAGTTATGTGTAGTTATGCGTGGTTTTGAGTGGTTATGTGTAGTTATGTGTGGTTATGTGTGGTTATGTGTGGTTATGTGTGGTTATGTGTGGTTATGTGTGGTTATGTGTGGTTATGTGTGGTTATGTGTGGTTATGTGTGGTTATGTGTGGTTATGTGTGGTTATGTGTGGTTATGTGTGGTTATGTGTGGTTATGTGTGGTTATGTGTGGTTATGTGTGGTTATGTGTGGTTATGTGTGGTTATGTGTGGTTATGTGTGGTTATGTGTGGTTATGTGTGGTTATGTGTGGTTATGTGTGGTTATGTGTGGTTATGTGTGGTTATGTGTGGTTATGTGTGGTTATGTGTGGTTATGTGTGGTTATGTGTGGTTATGTGTGGTTATGTGTGGTTATGTGTGGTTATGTGTGGTTATGTGTGGTTATGTGTGGTTATGTGTGGTTATGTGTGGTTATGTGTGGTTATGTGTGGTTATGTGTGGTTATGTGTGGTTATGTGTGGTTATGTGTGGTTATGTGTGGTTATGTGTGGTTATGTGTGGTTATGTGTGGTTATGTGTGGTTATGTGTGGTTATGTGTGATTATTTATAGTTAAGTGTGGGTGTTTGTGTCTGTGTGTAAAATGTAATTTTTATATTAGTTTAAATACTTTAATTTGAATTATAAAATATTTTCATAAAAATTAGGGTGACTCGGGTGGACCATTGATTCAGTATGAGTTTGATAGTCAACGGGCAATATTAATAGGTTTGGGTATAAGGTATTGGCCGGCAAACATATCCACTGGCTGTCCGGCTAGAGTTGCCGACGCCGGCAATATATTTGTACGAATATCTAAACACATTGATTGGATTATCAATACTGTAGCAGCACACTAACAAATATATATACATACCTACACACACATATACACACATATACACATATACACACACATACACACACATACACACACATACATACACATACACATACACATACACATACACATACACATACACATACACACACATACATATACATATACACACACATACACACACACATATATACATATATATATATACACCTACACACACCTACACATACATACACAAATACAAACAGACACACACATACATACAAATACACATATAAAAATTATAAATTTTATAGTAATATGTTTAATAATGATTGATTACAATTATTTTAGCACTATTTTATATTATAATTATAGTTTTTATGTTAATAACTTGTTAAAACATGTACTTGTATATTATATATCAAATTTTTAAAATAATAAAAAATTATATACATATTTGTAGCTAGAATCATACTTTTGCCGCAATTTTTTTGAAAAAAATAATTTTGATCTATTATATCTTATTTTGGATGCTCTATACAATTCTAAACTTTTTAAAAAAAAAATTTGATTTTGTGCGCCATTTTGTCTATGTTCCCGAAGAGATATCAAAATTTTGATGCAACTTTTCTATACATTATTAGTAATCCTCTAACCGAATCTGAAGTCAGAATTTCAAAATTCACAAAAAAATATGCTACAGATACACGCACACACAAAAAAGGCTCGTATAGATTTCAGAAAACAAAACTTTTTCAAAGTTTTTTTTGAAAATATTAATAAATTTATATGAA
>NW_026533195.1:805000-810000 GCF_028296485.1 Oppia nitens | reverse complement strand
TATGTATAATATTATTTAATGTAACTCACCATTAAGTATCACAATATTATTATTTGAATTCATCATATAATAAATTGTTACAACAATTCAATAGTTAATATAATTTTTGATTTTTTTTAAATTTATTATTTGATTTAGTTTTTTTTATAAATTAAACTAGCAGTAATTTTTATTAATAAAATAATTTTCATTCATCTTATGAATGATTAGTTTTTTTTAAAAAAAAAGTCATTTAATATATTATTTCCGATGAAAAAAATCATTGAATAATAACAATTAGAAAATATTTTCTAAATGACTAATCATTTAGTATTTATATTTGTATATATTTTTTTTAAATGTTTACTTTTAATTTGTTATTTTGTAATATAATATAATGCATTTATTTTCAACTACTATCATTAAATACAATTTATTTTATTTTTTATAAAAAAATATATCCATAATATTATACAATAAACTTATTTGCTTATATATGTATTAAACAATTTGATGATTTTGTATTTTTAAAAATATTTTTTAAAACATAATATTATTTATATAATTATTTATTTATCTATTTTTTTTAATCTTATTGTATAAGTATAAATAAATATAAAAATTAAACCTAATAACTAAAAATTTTTATTATATATTAAAATAATAAATGTAAATTAGTAAATGTGTTAAATAACTTTTTAATTTATTAATTATTATTATAATATATTAAATAATAATTATTTAAAATAATAAAAAAACAAAAATATTTAAAAATTAAAACAAAAATAAAAGTTAGAAATTTTTTTTTATAGTTTTCTATTAATAAATATCTGTTATAAATTATTTGTATTAATTAATTAATATTACATACTATTAAAAAAATATTAATAAATTTATATGAAAATATCATATTATATTATATTTTAGTATTTTATTTAAATATGTTATATTAATGTATAGACAAAATAAAAATAAAAATACTTTTTATATTATAATATCATATTTTTAAGTAATATAAAGTATTATTTTTTATGCATTAATTTTCAAAATTTTTCATTTACTTTTTTTTGATCAAATTAAAATTAAATAGTTTTCAAAATAAATACAATAATATTATTAGTGTTTTTTTTTGAAATTATGAAATTTTATATATTAATCGGTTTTATTGTTGTGTTTGTAACCAATGGTTTGCATTCAATTAGTATCAAACACTACCCGTCGGTAACTGAGAACAACTGTGGTATCAGTCGGCAGTCATTGTTGATGAACGGCGTAAACCACTGTTTCAAGTGGTCATCAAATAATAATGTGACCACAAGTGTCCAAAACGGACGGTTAGCTCAACCTGGAGAGTGGCCTTGGATTGCATTCATTGATATATACAAAACATTTTGGGGTTTCAAATATGACAAGTATTTTCATAAATACATAAATTTATATTTAAATTAATTATTTATTTAAAATATAAAGTAAAATATAATCTATATTTTTTAAAAAAAAATAAATACTTAAAAAAAATTATCTTATAATTTCATAAATTAATTTTTTAAACAGTAAAATGTGTACAGGAGTTATACTAAATAACAATTGGATTTTAACAGCAGCGCATTGTATATTGTAAATATAAAAAAAAAATTTATACAAAATAATTATTAAATAAATTATATTATCAACAATTTAGTTACCGTAAAATTGTGTTTTTCCATTCCCCATATAGAAATGTCAAAATCATGGGAAATAATGCTAGTTTTCTCACAATAAGAAAAATATTGATTTTTCTTTTACTTTTAATAATAATTTCTCGCCCCCACTCCTGTTTTTATAAAATATATTTTCATGATATCCCTCACCCCTTTAAATTGGACGTCTCTAATTGTTCCGAAACCATTATGAATATGCTATCAATTACCAACGATTTATTGTTATATTATAATTATTATTATTATCGGTAATATAAAAAATATACCGTTTTTTTTAAATAGATTTATGTTAATTATATGTCATTATAGTTTCCTAGTACCCCCCCCCATTTTTGCTTTATCACATTTACTCGTTTAATTTACCAGGGGTGGTAAAAAATTTGAGTTTATAACGGTATAAATATTTTTATTTATTTTTTAAATTCCATATGGGAAATAAAACACATGATTTTATAAGTAATCATTTGAAATCAATAATCTATATTATTTATAAAAACTATTTATTTATTTTAATTAATTATATATAAAAAAAAAAAGTATCGATAATACAATTAGTGTACGACTAGTTCGCGATTATAGTCAACATACTAGTCATGTATACGGTGTGGATATGTATGTAATTCATCCAAATTATACGGTATTCATGAATACTAGACCCGGTTTAGAACAGGCATACGATATTGCATTATTGAAACTGTCGTCAAATATATCGATGACTACAACAACAATAACAGAGTTAACGGTTGGAAGATATCCGACAGTTAATGCCATTTGTTTGCCCGACAGAGACATTGTTAACACCGATAAAGAGTTGGCATTGTTTGCCGGTTTCGGTAATATTGATGAAAATTATGTCACAAATTTGGGTCCATTGCGTACGGGTTGGCTGCGTATGAATGAACCGACTAATACAGCATTGGATCGTTGGACTTATTTTATTAGAAGCAATAGATATCTTATAAATGATGGCTTAGGTATCTGTCCGGTTAGTATATAATAAAATACAAATAGAAATAATATTAATAATGTGTGGTTATGTGTTATGTGTAGTTATGTGTAGTTATGTGTAGTTATGTGAGGTTATGTGTAGTTATGTGTGGTTATGTGTGATTATGCGTGGTTTTGAGTGGTTATGTGTGGTTATGTGTAGTTATGTGTTGTTATGTGTAGTTATGTGTGGTTATGCGTGGTTTTGAGTGGTTATGTGTGGTTATGTGTGGTTATGTGTAGTTATGTGTGGTTATGTGTGGTTATGTGTGGTGGTTATGTGTGGTTATGTGTGGTGTATGTGTGGTTATGTGTGGTTATGTGTGGTTATGTGTGGTTATGTGTGGTTATGTGTTTTGAGTTTATGTGTAGTTATGTGTAGTTATGTGTGGTTATGTGTGGTTATGTGTAGTTATGTGTGGTTTATGTGTGGTTATGTGTGGTTATGTGTGGTTATGTGTGGTTATGTGTGGTTATGTGTGGTTATGTGTGGTTATGTGTGGTTATGTGTGGTTATGTGTGGTTATGTGTGGTTATGTGTGGTTATGTGTGGTTATGTGTGGTTATGTGTGGTTATGTGTGGTTATGTGTGGTTATGTGTGGTTATGTGTGGTTATGTGTGGTTATGTGTGGTTATGTGTGGTTATGTGTGGTTATGTGTGGTTATGTGTGGTTATGTGTGGTTATGTGTGGTTATGTGTGGTTATGTGTGGTTATGTGTGGTTATGTGTGGTTATGTGTGGTGGTGTGGTGTGTGTGGTTATGTGTGTGTGGTTATGTGTGGTTATGTGTGGTTATGTGTGGTTATGTGTGGTTATGTGTGGTTATGTGTGGTTATGTGTGGTTATGTGTGGTTATGTGTGGTTATGTGTGGTTATGTGTGGTTATGTGTGGTTATGTGTGGTTATGTGTGGTTATGTGTGGTTATGTGTGGTTATGTGTGGTTATGTGTGGTTATGTGTGATTATTTATAGTTAAGTGTGGGTGTTTGTGTCTGTGTGTAAAATGTAATTTTTATATTAGTTTAAATACTTTAATTTGAATTATAAAATATTTTCATAAAAATTAGGGTGACTCGGGTGGACCATTGATTCAGTATGAGTTTGATAGTCAACGGGCAATATTAATAGGTTTGGGTATAAGGTATTGGCCGGCAAACATATCCACTGGCTGTCCGGCTAGAGTTGCCGACGCCGGCAATATATTTGTACGAATATCTAAACACATTGATTGGATTATCAATACTGTAGCAGCACACTAACAAATATATATACATACCTACACACACATATACACACATATACACATATACACACACATACACACACATACACACACATACATACACATACACATACACATACACATACACATACACATACACATACACACACATACATATACATATACACACACATACACACACACACATATATACATATATATATATACACCTACACACACCTACACATACATACACAAATACAAACAGACACACACATACATACAAATACACATATAAAAATTATAAATTTATTAGTAATATGTTTAATAATGATTGATTACAATTATTTTAGCACTATTTTATATTATAATTATAGTTTTTATGTTAATAACTTGTTAAAACATGTACTTGTATATTATATATCAAATTTTTAAAATAATAAAAAATTATATACATATTTGTAGCTAGAATCATACTTTTGCCGCAATTTTTTTGAAAAAAATAATTTTGATCTATTATATCTTATTTTGGATGCTCTATACAATTCTAAACTTTTTAAAAAAAAAATTTGATTTTGTGCGCCATTTTGTCTATGTTCCCGAAGAGATATCAAAATTTTGATGCAACTTTTCTATACATTATTAGTAATCCTCTAACCGAATCTGAAGTCAGAATTTCAAAATTCACAAAAAAATATGCTACAGATACACGCACACACAAAAAAGGCTCGTATAGATTTCAGAAAACAAAACTTTTTCAAAGTTTTTTTTGAAAATATTAATAAATTTATATGAAAATATCATATTATATTATTTTATATTATTTTTTAAATAAGTTATACTATAACTGTTATAGTAATGTTTAAACAAAAAAAAATAAAAATACTTTTTAACTTAAAATATCATATTTTTAAGTAATATAAAGTATAAAGTGTTATGTATTAATTTTCAATAATTTTATATTATTATTATTTTTTTGATTAAATTAAAATTAAATAGTTTTCAATATATATATATAATAATATTATTATTAGTTTTTTTTGGTTGAAATTATGAATTCTTATATATTATTTGGTTTTATTAATGTGTTTGTAACCAATGGTTTGCATT